>NW_005842659.1:85221-90075 GCF_000455745.1 Alligator sinensis | reverse complement strand
CACGATAAGGTCCGGTTAGCCCTGCCGACTGTGACCTCGCATTGTCGGCCCATGTTCATCTTGGAGTCAATAATGACTCCAAGATCCCTTTCTGCCTCCGTGCTCTCAAGAAGGGAGTTTCCCATCTTATAAGTGTGCTGCTGGTTACTACTGCCCAAGTGCAGCACCCTGCACTTGTCAGTATTGAAATGCATCCTGTTTTTGTTAGCCCACCCCTGCAACCTATCCAGGTCTTGCTGTAGTCTTCCCCTCCCTACTAGTGTGCCCACGTCAACCCAAATCAGATCAAGGGAAGTGATTATTTCCCTCTATTCAGCACTGGTGAGACCACAATTGGCCACTTTTGGCCACAATTGGCTGAGTGTGGGGAAAAGCAGCCCCTTGCCCCCCCCGTGGCTGGTGCTCCCTGCTGTAGCCACTGACAGCCCACGCGGGGCTGTCTGGAGCAGGCACAGGAGGCCCCACACAGGCCAAAAGCGGCTGCAGCGTGGGGCACTGGCCACATGGTGAGTGAGGGGCTACTCTTCCCTGAACTCAGCACCAGCATTTAACCGGGTTACAAAGTGGCACTGAGCATGGGGGGAAGCAGCTCCTCACCTGCCCCATGCCCAGTGCCCCACGCTGCAGCCAAGGGCAGAGAAATATTAATTTTCTTTATTTTTTAGGGGCCCTGTGGGCTGGATAGAATGGCTTCGTAGGCCGTATTTTGCCCACCCCTGGCTTAAGAGTTCTGCTTTCAAATCTTTACCTTCACAGATCAGCTGCTCTAGCAGAGCAATAAAACAGTGACTGTCAATAAACAAGATGGGGATCATTAAATTAAGTGCCTTCAGCATATTTTAATTCTAGGAAGTTGATAATGAGAGCACTAGAAATAATTTAAGGCCTGTCTTATAGTACATAGGGACCTATTTAGAATTTCATTATTTATCTGGCAAGTGCTTTAACATGACAAATCCAACTTTAGCTGGAACTTGAGATTATTAAAAGGAAAAATGGAAATCAAGATTAAATCTCTATATTTCTGAATGCATGGCCAGCAAGTGGGAGGATTTCCCTGACAGCTCAGCTGTGGTAGGATAGGTGGTAGTGTTTCCCTTCTCTGTGTTCATCTGAGATGGGAACCAGTTGAAGCTTCAGGAGGAATCTGTTCTGCTACCAAGGCACCTGTGTCGTATCTTTCAACTGAAGATTGCAAAGTGCATGTAAAAAGTATGGTAACAACCTATAAGGTATATATTAGCTTGCTTATGTTGCAGATGCAAAAACAGTGACTAGATATGCCTAAATATTTGGTTACATTTACACTGTTCTTGGAATGACTGATTGCCTCTCCTTTTCCCTCCAGAAAAGACATCATGTGTAATAACACTTTCGTGAATAAGTGTGATGGCTTTGCTTGGGTTCCCAAGCATAATTAAAGAAAAAAAGATTTTCATTTGAAGGAAATTTGGGGAAAGGGTCTGTCCTGAGTGAGTTACCATTATCTTCAAGCTGCTTAACGACTTGGGCCAGCAACTTTAGAAGATCACCTAAGGCTATGGTATAAAGCATATACCCAACAACATTGCTGCCCTGGCTCAACAGGGCTTCCCTACCACAAAGGCAAAGCTCATCTGTGAAGGAGACAGCTTTAGCAAGAGAGAGTTTGTATGAACTCCCACAGGAGTAAATGCTCTGCTCTGGGGGAAAGGTGCACTTTTACTTTGCCTTCTTTTATAAATACATAGCAATGCATGCAGTTGATAAGGTAATTTAATGCACTACTGAAGGGCAGGCATTCAGCTGCAGATTGCTGAAGGGATTTAGCTACGTACCTTCAATTTAAATCAATGAAGATGGTCCCGAAAAGAATGCATATAAAATGGATTTTAAACAGGTTTATACAATATAGCAGTACCCAGCCAAATAGAAAAATATGAAGAATATGTCACAATATGATATTTTGCCAAAGTTCAGTGCAATGATCTTTGAACTTGTTTACTTTCTAAAGAAGTATTTAAGCAAGAGTAGCACCACATTTCACCATAATGACTTCAGAACTCTACCAGCTGATAATGGCTAGGCACGTGGGAACCGATTGGCTTATTGGTCCTCATAAACTAATAAAACCAGTACTTGATGGCTGAGGTTAAATATTACTTTTAATACTTGTTCTAAATAGAGGTGGTTTACAGCACAATTGAGCTTAGACAATTGAGCCACTCTAATTAAAGTGCCCTCCCCCCCAGTTTCCTGGAGCATGTGTATAAACACCCCTTATTTTTAGATGACTGTCCAACTGTCCAAAAGACATCACCAAACAGATGCTATCTTGTTTGCAGCTAAACACTCATACTGGTGTGTTTAATTACTGCCTAACCAGAGTTTCCTGGCCAAAGCAGAAGTTACAGTATGCTTGTAAACCACAGAGAACACAAATGGAAAAATGCCCTACAGAAAGATTAGCTCCAGTTTACCAAAGGCTCTTTCACTTCCTAAGAATTCATTAGGCTTTGACATCAGCTCAGTTGCTGAATTTAAATCTTATACCTCTGGCAGACTTTATTAATCTCAGCTAGGTGCCAGCAGGCAAATCACAGCATCATCGTTCCCTGAAAAGCAGAACTTGTCTTTAGATTGTCTCAGAAAATATTCATTTATATAGAAAGGCTCCTCAGTGGCTTATTTGCTTGTACAAAAACAGGATGCATTGAAAATGGATTACACAGAATTCTTCTTGACAAGAACAACATCAAGAATAGTCAGGAGTCCTAATAGGTGGTTCTTAGATAATTGGTTTCTACTGTTATCCAGAATTTTAGCAAATAAATTTGGATAAGTGTTACCAAAATCCTTTGAAATCACATCCTGGGTATATGAAGTAGATGGGTTATAATCCACTGGAGAACAATAACAAAAGAATTGTACATGGATTTTATTAATGTGCTCAATTTTAGATATAGTCCAGAAATCATTCCTCCCCATCTATTTGTTGTATCCACCTGTTCTTGTCATCATACACTTTGTCCCTGATCATGCAAACACCAGAGAAGTCGTTGGGACTCTCATGTTCTTAAAGTTAAGCCTGTATATTAGTATGTACAGCACATTACATTTGTATGATCCTTAATGCAGAGAGTCTCTAGATAGTGCTGCATAGTCATCCATCTCCTACTGGAATTCATATAATTTATTCTAGTTATTGCTATAATTTCCTCCCATTGCCTTGGATAGCAAGACTTAACACCCCTATCTGTAAGGAGAAAAGTACTGGTATGGTCTCTGTGGCAGAGCACTGTTGCTGTCTGCCACTTTAAAGGCTGAGCCAAACAGCCAGCAGGTGCTTGATTGCAGATCTCTTGCTGCCTATATAAACAGAGCAGTTCACTGCTGGCAGTCCAGGCAGAAACACTGTCTGGCTGCAAAACTGTATATAACATCTTGGAGGTAAGGGCAGGAGCTTAAGGGAATGGTTTGGAGGCTCCTGGTCCTGGGCATGAATTTTATGACTCCCAGCGGGTGCATAAAATTGCACCTGCTGGGAGTGGGTGGTCTGGTGGGGCTCCTAGTGGTGTGGGAGCCCCCAGGAAATGCCAGGCCAGTTACCACCCCGGTGAAAGGCGAGTAGGGGCATCTTAACCTCAACCCTCACCTTCAGGTGTGTTATTTGAACCATCTGATCCAGGGAAGGCCAGGTAAGCTTCAGGAAGCGCCTGAGCTTGCTGGGGTGAGTGACCCCATGGGGCCAGGCACACTTTGAGAAGCACCTGAGCTAGGAATGGGGGACCCCAATCCCTGAGTGTGGGCAGGTGGCTTAGTCCTAACCAAGGGACCTGACTGGTCAATGCTGGGGCCAGGACCCAGATGGGGTCAAAAGGGCCAGAGGCCCACCACCCGGGATGCTCATAAGAGCAGAGAAGCTCGGGGTCCCAACTGGTCTGAGATGGGGCCAGAGTTTAAAGGAAAGCTGAAGGTCCCAGAGAAGGGGACACAGCTAATAGCTGAAAGAGATGGTTGAGTTGGCTGCCTAGATTCATAGATTCATAGATGTTAGGGTCGGAAGGGACCTCAATAGATCATCGAGTCCGACCCCCTGCATAAGCAGGAAAGACTGCTGGGTCTAGATGACCCCAGCTAGATACTCATCTAACCTCCTCTTGAAGACCCCCAGGGTAGGGGAGAGCACCACTTCCCTTGGGAGCCCGTTCCAGACCTTGGCCACTCTAACTGTGAAGAAGTTCTTCCTAATGTCCAATCTAAATCTGCTCTCTGCTAGCTTGTGGCCATTATTTCTTGCAACCCCCGGGGGCGCCTTGGTGAATAAATACTCACCTATACCCTTCTGTGCCCCCGTGATGACCTTATAGGCAGCCACAAGGTCGCCTCTCAACCTTCTCTTGCGGAGGCTGAAAAGGTCCAGTTTCTCTAGTCTCTCCTCGTAGGGCTTGGGCTGCAGGCCCTTAACCATACGAGTGGCCCTTCTCTGGACCCTCTCCAGGTTATCCGCATCCTTCTTGAAGTGCGGCGCCCAGAATTGCACGCAGTACTCCAACTGCGGTCTGACCAGTGCCCGATAGAGGGGAAGCATCACCTCCTTGGACCTATTTGTCATGCATCTGCTGATGCACGATAAAGTGCCATTGGCTTTTCTGATGGTTTCGTCACACTGCCGACTCATGTTCATCTTGGAGTCCACTAGGACTAGGACTAGTCCACCCACTTCCATGCCACCCACAAGGTCATTCCCTAGGTTGTAAGTGTGCTGGACATTCTTCCTCCCTAGGTGCAGCACTTTGCATTTCTCCTTGTTGAACCGCATTCTGTTGTTTTCTGCCCACTTGTCCAACCTGTCCAGATCTGCTTGCAGCTGTT
>NW_005842659.1:73930-83445 GCF_000455745.1 Alligator sinensis | reverse complement strand
AGAGCGCAACCCCTCCCCCTTTTTTCCCCACCCTGTCCTTTCTGTACAATCTATAGCCCTCAATATGTACTGCCCAGTCGTGGGATGAATCCCACCAGGTTTCCGTTAGCCCCACTAAGTCATAGGTGTTTAGTGCAAGCAGGAGCGCTAGTTCATCCTGCTTGTTCCCCATGCTCCTAGCATTAATATATAGGCACTTGAGCCCCGCGACTGGTGCCTTTGCTGCCCCCCCGCTCCAAGTCCCAAGGGGCCCTTTGTTTCTTACCTTCTCATTTCTTACCTGTGCCGTAGTGCTGGCCTCCCCATGTCTTTCAGGTTCCCAATGGTCTCCCAATGCCTAGGATGCCATCTGCGAGGCTTGGGCTGCGGTGTAGGGGAGGAACGAAGCCGCAGATAGTGCCCTTGGCATCGGGGCAAGAATGGGCAGTCTCCTGCCTAATTAACATCTTATTTATGTTCCATCAAGGCATGGCAGGTGAGACAGGTGGGTGGCATGCCAAAAGGCAGGTGGGGAAACTAGCACTGTGGCTAGTCAGGAAGCCCCCACTTTGCCACAGTCTCCATATGACATTTAGGGAATTGAGGCAATAAATGATGAAGGCCTGAAGATATTTAGGTGCCTAACTCCTATTGATTACAAATATCTAAATAATTTTGAGGATCTGAGTGTTAGTGACTTTCTTCAAATAACACTGCAAATATTATTTGGAAATGTAATTTATTGAACGCTACAGTTTGCCAAAAATCACACTCACACAAACTACTATGGTTCAGAGACATAAGCTTTAATAGGCGATAGCGTATTTTGTCTGATGCTATCAAATGACCATTTATTTGATGAAGCAAAATGTTGCCCACAAAAGTTTGTCTCTGAACCATATTAATTCATGTGTGTAGTTTTGGCATGATAGATAGATGACAGCATCTGATAAAGTAGGCTGTCATCTACAGAAGTGTTTGCCTCTCTGAACCAGTTAGTCTCCAAGATGCCACCATGCCCTGCCTGTTGCTTGATTTCAGGTTAAAATGACAAATTGCCTCTTTCATTAATTAATGTATATGTTTTTCATAGTATTTAGGTATTCATACTTTAGGATATTAATAATGATTTATTCTAGAAAAGGCTCCAAAGTGTACATTTTTAACAAGATACAAAGGATTGAATATATCATTCTGTGTAAAAATAATGGGTAAGAACAGTACCATAGCAAGGGTGGTGCCAGTAGTACACCAGATTTGGACACCCCCACATCAACCTGGGTTGGGGAGGGCAATAAAAAGCAGCTGCCCCCAGCAGCTGTGTGATTGCAGCTGTGATCATGGTGGCAACTGGAAGCTGCCACTGCCCCTGTGCACTGGGTGGCTAGCTGCATCCTGCACTGCTGGATAAGAATCTTTCTGGGCATAACTCTCTCAACATAATCAGGAGATTCATGTTTTTGTGGTTGGGAGATTCAGAATCTTTTACAACTATGTTATGCATTTGTTGGACCTAACCCAGAAATATCCTAATATAATAAGGCCAACAACTTTAAATAAGATTAAAAAAAAAATTAGTCAACTAATGAGTACTGCAGAAAAACCTGATGTTCTCTGCTCACAGTTGGCCAATTTCACACTTCTGTTTTTCACAGATGGCAAATGTAGCATGATCAGTTGGGGCACTGGCTGAGAAGACTCATTAGCAGGGATTCTGGCTAGTGATTGTGGACTGATGTTACCTCAGTGGCCAAAAAGGAGTAAGGCATTTGATTTGGCAGATCCTCTATTCTCTTATGACTGCCATTTATTTTTGAGAACAGCAGTAACATTCCTGTCCAATATTCCTTTTTTCCCCCCGTCCCTAGCTGGTCCTGGCAAATGCAGCTGGAGCAACCAAACTCTTTGAATTTTGGGGAGCTGAAGAAAAATCTGCTCCCGCATTGGACCATCAAGAACCCAATAACTTGACATTAGGAAAAATCCTCTCAAGCACATGAAGCTCGAGTTGGTTCCTTATTCCCAGTTCCTGGTTCTTTTTTCAAAGCTACTCTTTACACAATTAAGGGTTGTTAGCAATGAATTAGATATGCTAAAGAGTTAGATATTTAATTAAAAATGTGCATTTTCTAATAACAATGTAATAATCAATCACATTACAAGTACATTGTCCTGAATAAGGAGCTGAGTTTGGGTTGGGATTATGTGGCAAAATCTCCTTTGGTTCACCCTAAATTACATGTCTCTGTCACAAGGGGACTCTCCTGATGAAGCTGGCCGGGGTGATGCCCAGCCTGAAGCTTGGTTTTCAAGCATCATGCAGCCAACTGCCAGCCTCCCATGCCTGCATGCTATGTACATAGTGCCAAATAAGGAGCTGAATTTAGACTGGGATTATTTACTATTAAGAAACTGCTGGGAAATGTTGCTTCCCAGCAGTTCTGTGGTAGCAATCTGTATGGAACGCATAAAAAGAAGCCTACTTAAAGGGAAAGTTTGGAGGAGGCACCAGGAGGCTAGTTGATACTGACATGTTTTAAATATTTGCTGAAATTGCAGGGTCTCTGTTAACACTTCTCTTAAGACCTATTTCAGTTGGTAGAAACTCTGAGTTCCTGCATGTTATTACCCAGAGGGTGGAAGAGGCAAGGAATATTGGAGAAGTCATATAAACCATATCTGTTTCCAAATAATGGAATAATGGTGAGACTGGGATAACATAGGATGGCCTCTTCAAAGAGATGGAAATGATAAGCCATGCTCTTTTTTGTTGTGGGTGCATCTACACGAAATGTTTACTGTGCAGTTGGCTAATTAACTAAGTAGTAAAAGTCTCAGCATCTACTGGTGCACCCCTATTAGGATGGAGGAAATTAATAAACTTTGCAGCAGGATAGTACTTGTAAATACCAACCCGGCAAGCTGGGGCATGAGAGTGCTTCAGTGTGGGGGCTGCCTGCCAGCTAGCCACTGTGCCCCACCCAACCCCCCACAGCACTTTGAGCCTAGTTGGAGAGCCCTGGGCTGGCAGGCTGACCCCTGTCCCTCTCGGTCCTCTGCCCGCCAGGGCTGCTCCAACCCAGTTCAATGTGCTGCAGTCTGGGTGCATGTGTAAATGGCATGCCCAGATGCTTCCCAGGAACAATAACTTATAGAGCAATAAGCTCTATATTTTATTGCTGTACATTAATGGCACATGTGGACTCACCCCCATGTGATTTAAAAAAGTTTAAATAAAAACTTTGAAGCAGCTCCTCTGTGGAAAGGCTGGACAACACCACAGCATATCGTGTTGTCCAGGTCCGGGGAGGTGTATTTTGTCAAGAAAAGATAGTTACTGTGATTACTGGGAATTAAAGCTACAGGGTTTAAGTCTGCTCTCACATGCAATAGACTTATGCTAACATACCTCCATTGACTCCATTGGAGTTAATTTACAACACTCCATGAGTAAAATTCACAATGTTTATAGAGAACTTAAATCCCACAAAACTATTTTGAAGATTTAAGTGTTATTTCACAGTGGATGTATCTACACGAGATGCTAACTGCTCAGTAGCGTGCTGGGAAAAAACTATGTTAATATGCTACTGTGCAGTGGTATTAGGCTATTGAGCAGTAAGCATCACTAAAAACCCGTGTGCTGGTGCTACTGTGCAGCAGTGTAAGTTACTGTGTATCGATTTAGTACTTGGCTAACCAAGAACTAAGCTTAATGTATAGTAATTATAGGGTAGATGTAGACTGGGCCCTTTTAAGAGATAATGCATTCAGTTACTCTATGACTGAATAGTTGCTTTTCACTAGTATGCAGTGAAAAGCATTAGATGGCACCTAACTGCTAAAAACACTCAGACAATAGTTGAGACAGAATAGTAAGGAAGACTGGATAAGAATAGCTTGGAAAGAACAAATCAACTATTTGCAGGACTGAAATAGATAGAGGGAGAACATTCTTTCCCTGGGACAAGGGAGCTGACTCCTGACATGGCAACCTACACAACATAGCCAGCCTCAGGGACTTGAAGGAAAACTGATCCAGGACTGTCCTAAATTGTTGCAATTGGCTAGTTGCCTTATGTGGGCCCTGTGCATAGGGGTGAATTTCATTCTAAGTGGGCATGTCTACACATGCATTTGATCTGGACTATTTACTCAGGTGTACACTACACTGGAGTAAGTGTCCCCAGCCAAGAGTCTACACATGCAGGAACTAGGGAGCAGATTTGCTGCTCTCAGCCACAAACTTTCTGCAGCCCTGCAATGGGCCCCTGCCACCACTGGGGGGAGCTCCAGGCTCTGGCTGCAGCTGCTGGCAGAACTCTTCAAAAGCCAACCCCATTTGCTGCTCTCTGGCCAGCCACTTCCCTGCCCAGGAGCAGCATAAGCAGCACAGGGGCAGCACGTAGCAGCTCTCTCCTTGCCCCCTCTCCCTCCCCATGCTATGGCTGCTCTAGCCCCTGCCCCTGGCAGCAACGACCAGCACCCCGAGCGCCTGCTGGCCACTGCACTGGCCCTGCTGGCTCACTGTGCTGACCACCACCTGGCCCACAGCTGTCTTGCCCTGCCTGGCACCTGTTGAGCCAAGCAGGTCTCTTGGCCCCTTTCCTTCTTTTTGACCCCTTGTGACTGGCCTTGGGCTGCAGAGATGATGAGGCAAATACTGCCTAGGGCTCTGCAAGCTGTTAGGGGAGACTGTAGCTGTGGAGCCAGGTTGGGGCGGGGGTACGGGCAGGCCACCCATGCAGCTGCAGACAGCAAGGCTGTGGCCTGGGTCACAGAGTGCAAGGATGACTGTCAGTTGCCACATAAAGGGCATGGACTTACGGGCACTGATGGACTGATGATTGTGATCAGTCGCGGTGACTCATTATGCCCACAATGCTTTTATGCAGCACTGCTGCGCTGACCAGTTGTGCTCACACTCCCGCATCTAGCCTGAGAGGGCCTCATAAATGTGGGTGTTGGAGTAGCTGCTCCTCTCAAACTGGCACTGTACTCCTGCCTCTCCCCATGGTGCCATGCAGTCACCAGTCTCCTCCTTGGTCCAGTTGGGGCCCTGGGTGGAAGGCACGGGCATGGGCACAGACATGGGCATGGGCCTGAGCGAGGAGGATGAGGTCATTGTGGGTCATGCACCGGTTCTCTGGGTCCCCATGTGGCTGTCCCTGTGCTGCCAGGCCTGGGAAGCTGCCTGCAATGCCCAGCGCAGGGGCACCGTACAGGACTGACAGCCGCGTGGCAGAGGCAATGCCATGCAGCACCTGCAGGTGTAAGGCAGGCTGCTGGGGGCAGGCTGTGGGTAGGTAGTGCTTGCCCTGCTGGCCAGAAGCTGCCTGTAGCTGGGCCTGTGGGCTAGTAGGCCTGGCCAGAGGCTGCGGGTGCCTGCAGCACCGTGCTGGCCTGGACAGCATTGTCCTCGCAGCAGCATGACATCAGGCGGTGCCAGGCAGCAGCATTGGGGGTGCAGGCAGGCTGGCAGAGCTAGACTGCAACCTGCCCAGGGGACACAGAGCCTGGTGAGCTCTCAGGTTCCCTTCTTGTATGCCCCAAGGCTTGAAAATGCCTGCAGGTTTTTAAAGCCTGAGGCAGGGGTTGCCATATAGGCAGCCCAACCCTGGGGCAGGAGAGGCTCCCACCCCAGAGCCTTGGGGCTAGCCTGAGGCCAGCCCCCTGGCAGGACAGACTTGGGTAGCAAATTTACACAGGATTAAAGTATTTTTACTGTGCAGCAAACACATGCATGTGTAAAGGCACATCCTTACTGCTCAGTAAACTACGCTACTGTGCATTTAGGCATCTCGTGTAGATGCTCCCACTGAGATCATAATTTGTCTCTATTATTTACACTGTCTTAGCTTATTGGCAAAAGGTGTGGAGGTGAGAGAGAAAATGGAAATTCCATGTATATTTACATATAGGAGTTTATTTTAGTTTAGATATATAACAGTTATTTCTGCTTTTAATATATAGGGAGCTGCAGTAGAAAACCATTGATACTCTGGATCATGGTGTACATGTAAGAGGTCTAGTCAGGTGCCTGATGAATTTGTTTGTACAGAGTCTTGTGACCATTACAACAAGACCTTTGATGCATACATCTAAGCAAGAGTATGGAGGCTATTCAAGACCTAAACATCCCCACTTTAGACCATTGAGACAGAATCCAAAGGCCAAATCAAGTCCAGGTGTTCAGTCATGGTTGTAGCTTCTGCAAGAGAGCAACAGATTAGAGCTGCTGCTGCCTGCCTAATACCTAAGCAAGGGTGCATTTCTGTCAGGGTGATGTCCCTTAGCCTTTATCCAACCAAGGAATACCTATAAAGCAAAGGAGGCTATGGTCTTGAGGTGCCTTATACTTGCCTAACTCTGGATGTTGCAACATTGTGGTATTTTATAGGAGCTACCCCAGCATGAGCAGCTCTACCCCACATGAACAGCTACCAGGCCCTCCAGTTGGATGCATTTTATAGTCATACCCAGGATACTTATTAGCAGACTTATTTCCTAAGCATTGTGTAGACTCTACTGGCAAACTTTGTTGCTAGGAAGCTGGTACGTATTTTTTCTCAGCAAATGCATTAAAAAATGACTGGCATCTAAGGTTAAAAAAAAAAACCCTTTTCTGATTGGAACCAAGTTTTAAACCCCATCTTTTCAGTATTTCCATCTCCAAGCGCTCAAAGATAATGAGTTGGTTCCCAAGATATCATGATCTAAAAATAAATACCCTCATCTTTTAAAAGTGAACTTTGTTTGTTTTCTCGTTTTGGTTATGCTCTATGCTCTCAAACTTTTTTCTTTAAATTAAACTTCCATTTATTTTTAAATTTATTTTTAAATTTATCTTTAAATTTGACTTCCATGAAACCTGAGTTCTGTTTAGTTTCTTAAGTCCAAGTACTGCAAGTTTAAGAGAAAACACACTGAAGTTTGCAATACTTGGGATAAAATGGCAAAATTGTCTTTTGTGTAACGCAGATAGAGCATGCTATTCTTTGGCAAACTTGCCCTGCCAAAATCACTTTATATGGTCCAAATAGGTTTGCAAAGGCAGCCTGAGAACTGTGTGTATGCTGTATTTTAGAAATGAAGGGTATTGGGCTAGGAGAGAGAGAGGATATTCCTAATAAGCTATTTATTAGATAAGAACTTATGAATTCCCATTTCCAAGATACTGATCAGTGGTTGCCAATACATTGAATTTAGAGTAGCCAGGGCTGTATGATTATGTTTGAATGAATCACACTGCAAGGAATAGTAGTGGCTTAGGAAGGAAAGTGAATCCATAAAATTATCAGGATTCAAGATCTGTGTGATTGCTGCTACACTATTTCTGCAGTAATCCAAGACTGAATTCATTCTCAAAGCAAGATAGTTCTGAAGTCCTCTATGCTAACCTACTGAGAGGGAACATTCTGAGGATGGAGTCCAGGGATTTCTACTTGGAAATCCAGCTGGACTTAAAGGAGTGTGCACCAAGTCTACTGAAATCACTAGTCTTTCCACTGATTTCTAACAGACTTTAGCACAGCACCTATCCTCTTTGTTTCTTCCTAGTTGGGCTCACAACTGGGAACTGAGAATCCTGTTGTACTTTATTGAGGAGCTTCTTTGTGTCTGGATATAATAATACTTGTACATAATATCTGGGGTGCTTTGAGGCTTTATAGCATGCTGGGGTCCTAAGGGTGGCTGTGACATCCCCTTGTGGCTCCAAAACTGCCTTGCTCTGCCTCTAGGGTGCCCTCCATTCTGTCTCGCCTTCCATGCCTTGATGCAATTATGGGATTAAAAGGGAGGTTGCTCATGGGCCTTAGCATGGGCCACAGTCTGGCTAAATCTCCACTGGGGTTCCCCTGCACCCCACTGGTCTCAACTACAGCCTCGGGTTCAATGGGCCCTCTTGGCCTGACTATGCCACTACATGGCACCTCTAGCTTTAAGGACTAATTGCATGGCTCTATTCCTCCTCTATTAGTGTCGTAGGAGCACATGATCATCTTGAATCCTGCCAGTGGCAGGCTCAAGGCCCGAGCAAGCACTGAGCCCAGAGCAGGGCAGAGCATGACCATAGAGCCCAGCCAAGCACCAGAGAGGGTGTACAGAAGAAATGATTCTGTTTTGAAATGTTTCCAAGTGTGTTTCATCCTATGTGCACTCTATGTGTTCCAGACCAAATTATCATATGTTGTGAGAAAGGCTGTGGTCACAGCCAAATGGTATATGACTGCAGGTCATATACACAGAAACTTCACGTAGAAACACATATTCATAGTATATAACTTTCATTTTACTGAAGATAAAATATGATTGTTCTTATACTTCACAGATGGGTAAATGGGAAAAATATATGAATTAATCTCTGAATTGGTGAATAAAACTGAAACACTACTCTACTGAATGTAAAAACTAACATTGCATGGGAAATATTGTCAAGATAATATACAAACTTCAGTTGAAATCTGTGTTAATAAACTTACTTGCAATGAAGTTTATTGATGTAGGGTATTAAAGCAATTTTCCCTGTGGAAGGTGAGCAATAGATATTGATCATATGAAATTATGGACACTGAGACATAGTGGGAAGGAAGTTTTAGCCAGAAGCTGCGTATGATTACTTGAGACCTACAAACTAAGTTGATGGTTCAAATTAACAGTTCAGCCAACAGTGGTTGTGTCTACATGTGATGTTTTACTGCTCAGCAGACTGATTTGCTGTGCAGTAAAGCATCACCATCTAGACATGTGCAGCAATTAGGGTACAGTAGAATAATTTACTGTGCTGCTGGATAGTCCTGTCAGATACAAGTGTTATCAGGGAGCACAGTAAGTTACTGTGCTTAAATACATGTTAGATAGTGACATCAGGATTAATATACTCTAACTCAAATTGAGCCAGAACATATTTAGTCACATTAATTGCATGTGTAGACATGCCCAGTATGTTCACAGTGAGCTAGCTAAGCACTGTTTCATTAAGGTTTATTTATTGCAGAGTCTCAGCAATCTCTGATTTCTGATAGCAATTACATAAAATGAAACAAAACATTGTCTTTCTGCCAAAAACACACATTTGGAAGAAAAGACTATGTTGCCCTGGAGGATGTTAGCAAGAACATGTGGTGGGAGATGTCACGACCCAGTGATTTTTGTGCCTCGGCACTATGGAATTTCCTGGCCACATGAGAGCTCCTTTGCACGGCAGAGTGTTCTGCTGCAATTGAGAACCCGCGTGTAGGAGAGGGTTCCCACCAATTTGCAGTTTCCTTTGCAGGATGCATTTCTTCTTTGCAGCACAGAAATGCACGGTGCAAAGAGTTCCCACTATTCAAATGTAAATTTGTGCCCCACTATTGGCCAGTGCTAAATTATTCACACATGGCGGCTAGTAATTGGCTCGCTGGCCGTTTAAAATTCCGCGCGACTTCCGCCCAAGTCGAAGAGCTTTGAGCACGCTGCAGAGTGCCTCTGAAGTTATCTGACTTGCGGCTGCCGATCGATAGACTGATCACCTATCGATCTTTCTCCCCGTC
>NW_005842659.1:69167-69797 GCF_000455745.1 Alligator sinensis | reverse complement strand
TGTCATAAAACCAAGCATCAGATCGGAGCTTTTGATTCTTCACAGTTTCAGGCAGGAAAAGTTTGGCAGGTAGATCTGCTAGGACCCCTCCCAGGGTCTAAACTGCCAAATAAAGGACTAGTTGTTGTGGACTTGGGAACAAGACAGTTACAGGTTATTCCCTTGTGGAAGAGCAACGCCACTGCTGTGATTGCGGCCTTGACTGCTGTGTTTGCCACCTGGCAACCACCTCACGAGATTCAGTCTGATGGAGGACCTCTGTTTAACTCCAATGCTCTGGACAGATTTGCTTGTCTTCACAACGTAGTATGGCATCTTCATCTGCCATACCACCCGCAGTCCAACGGCGTTGTGGAAAGGCACATAGGCCTGTATAAAGAACAACTTTGTCTTAGAGGAGGAGGGACGTTTAAAAACTGGATCAAGTTAAATCATGATGTTCTCATCTCGCTGAACACCGCTAAACCTTTATGGGATGAAGCCAATGTCCAAAAACCTCCACCTTGGAAACCCAAGTTCCAGCCAGATGACTTGGTATGGATCTCGATACCTCACCCTCATCAGTCTCACCCGCAAGTTCACAAAGGAACAGTTCAACGATCGGGACAGTATCCTAATACCTATTCTGTC
>NW_005842659.1:68222-69146 GCF_000455745.1 Alligator sinensis | reverse complement strand
GTCCTCCTATTATAGTTCATCACAACTGGATGACTCGCCGTTCCAACGTTCACCCAGTATCCTTACCGTAAATCCAATTATGATTCTCTCTTGTTTTGTTTTGTTGTTGTTTTCTTTTCTCTACAGGTTTAGCCCCAACAAAAGCGATAACCGACAACGGCCTGATCACCAAACTGCAGTTCATTCGGATCCATAGAGTGATGGTGGTAAAGGAGACATTAAGACGGAGAACGTCCATTTGCTCAGGACTTTCTATGACTCTGTTTTCTCTCATTTTATTAGGTGTTTTATTGACATTGTCTATTATAGGAGAGGACGGACCGATTACTAGACGAGGAAAGTCCCAGTCAGATGTTCTCCAGTCAGACGATGATCAACAGTTGTTGTTATATGTTCAAAGTTATTGTATTTTGTAATTTGTTAAAAAGACCGGTCTATTAAGTTGTTTTTTTATATATATTGGTTGTTAAAGCTTTGCCAGATTAGGGAATCCCAAAGCAAGAAAGCCTTAAAATGTGCTCATGTGTCTGAAATTCCAGTTGTGCCATCGGCAAGGGGGCATGTCACGACCCAGTGATTTTTGTGCCTCGGCACTATGGAATTTCCTGGCCACATGAGAGCTCCTTTGCACGGCAGAGTGTTCTGCTGCAATTGAGAACCCGCGTGTAGGAGAGGGTTCCCACCAATTTGCAGTTTCCTTTGCAGGATGCATTTCTTCTTTGCAGCACAGAAATGCACGGTGCAAAGAGTTCCCGCTATTCGAATGTAAATTTGTGCCCCGCTATTGGCCAGTGCTAAATTATTCACACGTGGCGGCTAGTAATTGGCTCGCTGGCCGTTTAAAATTCCGCGCGACTTCCGCCCAAGTCGAAGAGCTTTGAGCACGCTGCAGAGTGCCTCTGAAGTTATCTGACTTGCGGCTGC
>NW_005842659.1:64756-68151 GCF_000455745.1 Alligator sinensis | reverse complement strand
GAATTGCGGACGGATTAACTGGCTTGGGCCCTGCCAGCTGGAACAACTTGTGTGGTTGTTCAGACGACTGGACCACCTGCGTCGTGATTGCAAGCGGCGTGAGTAAAGTTTTTGCAACCAATAAGTTGTGTCTGCCTCTCCATTCACCAGCCCGCCCTAACGTACGACCAATTTCTAACGCAACTTGAGTTGGCTCTGGCCGTCCGAGACAGGAGAGACTATGGAATAGTGAAAAGATGGCTACCAAAGTGACTGATTATGGGGCTAACTGAAAATGATTGCTTAATGTTCTAATCAAGATGGAACAAACTTGTTTTTAGTATGTTTAGCAATGTTTTGGAGTAATCTTTTTGGGAGAGTAATCTCTACAATATTTTCTATATTTTGGGTATATTTCAGAGTATGGTGGGGTCTCTAACAGGGGTTTCAATGTAGACAATGTAGATGTTGACTTGACACGCACCAGATCAACACTCAGGATCTCAATATTGCGCTGTTAGACAGGAGGGGGTGATACAAAAGTATATACACACACACACAAACTACACAAACACTCTATGGGTTCATACAAAACTATATGCACACACACAAACATGCACTTTCACGGCTGTGTCTTAACACTAGGGGGTGTTTGGGGTAACTTTGTTCTTGGGGTTACTTGAGGTCAAGTGGCCCTGAGGTTACTTGAGGTCAAGTGGCCCTGGAGTTACTCGAGGTTAATTGATTGAAGGAAAAGCCGAGAGGTGGCAGAGTGGAGGAGTGGTGCCAGGGAGAAGCCGACACAGAAGCCGTGGCCAGAGCTGGAGCAGAGAGACTGTGCGGGAGTTGAGGACGCTGGGAGGTATGGGGAGAGGGAAGCTGGGGCCAGGGGAGCTAGGAACCAGGTCAGGGAACTGGTTGGGGAAAAAGCCATGGGTGCTAGGGAGCCGGGTTGAGGAGCTGGGGAAAAGTTGCAGGTGCTGGGGAGAGGCTGCAGGGGAGCTGGAGAAGCTGGGAGGTACGGGGTAGATGCAGGTGCTGGGAGACAGATTGGGGAGCTGGGGAAAATCCATGGATGCTGGGGAGAGGCTGCGGGGGAGCCGGGGAAGCCGGGAGGTATGGAGAAGCTGCGGGTGCCAGGATCTGGGTTGGTAGGACAGCACAGGGGCTGGGAGGAAAGAGTCAGTGGGGGAGCTAGGGGGCAGCAAAGGGAAGGAGCCAGGACTGGGGGAAAAGCCGGTAGGTAGTGGGGGAACTGGGAAAGGTTGGGGCAGAGAACAAGGAACCACTGGAGGTGGCAGAGGCAAGCTGGCAGATCGGGCGATGCTACGGGAGGTGCTGGGGAGATTGGGAAGAAGGTGGATGTGAAGAGGCACAACAGGGAAGCGGGAGAATGGAGAGGGAGGCAGGGAATATTGGGGAGAGAAAGCAGACACAAACAGGGGAATGGAGAGTGAGAGGGAGAGACAGAGAAGTTCAAGGAGAGAAAGTGGAGGTGGCGGAGTGCAATGGGGAGAGCAGAGAGAGAGACAGGGAAGATTGGGGAAAGAATGCAGAGGCAATGGGGCACAAATGGGGAGCAGAGAGAGACAGGGAAGATCAGGGAGAAGGCAGAGGCAGTGAGACACAAGCAGGAATTGAGAGAGAGATTGGGGAGAGAAGGCAGAGGTGGTGGGACATGAGCAGCAATGGAGAGAGAGATCAGGGAGACAAGGCAGAGAGAGAAGGCAGGGAAGATTGAGGAGAGAAGGCACAGAGAGATTGGGGAGAGAAGGCAGAGGCAGCGGGACACGAATGGGAAGGTGGGGGGGATCGGGAGACTGCAGGAGATGGTGGAGAACAGGGAGAGAGAGACGGAAGATTGGGAAGAAGGCAGAGGCGGTGAGACACAAGTGGAAATGGAGAGAGAGATCTGGGAGAGAAGGCAGAGATGGTGGGACATGAACGGGAAGCCGGTGGGGATCAGGAGGCTGCAGGAGGTGGTGGAGTTGGCCAGGGCCTGGGGAAATAGAGGTGAGAAAGAGGAACAAAGGAAAGAGGGAAGTCAGAGAGACGTGGGGGGAGGCAGGAGGGTTAGTTGGGAGCCTGCAGCAAGACAGAGACCAACTTGAGGTAAAAAATATCAGTTTTATTAGACAGGCACTGTACTATACAGCTCACAAAGTTATTGGTTCCTACAGACACACAATGGTAGCAGGAGAGGAAAGGCTTGGTGGAGAGATTGAAGTCAAGGTGTGTAGGGACAGAGTCAAGGTCCTTTGCTAGAGGAAGGAAGGTGGGTGATAGCTACCTATCCTGGGCTGGGAGTTGATCCTCGATGGTTAGTCGGGGTCTTCTCCAAGAAGGCGGAGAAGGTCAGTCAGGGTCTTCATCCAGAGGCGGTCATGAGCAGGGCCTCTGGGTGGATAGGTGATGTGGCCTAGTGCTGGTCCAGATGGAGAGGGTGTCCCGAAGAGATCACACTCTACCACCCCTTTTACAGGCGTGGGCTACCTATGTTTCCAATGGGAAGGACATGTCCAGGCAAGGACAGTCCTGCTCAGATGCATACATGCAGATCCAGGTGTCCTCATTGTCTGGTGGGACACAATGGTGGGGTTGCTGGTTTCTGTAGGGTCTTTGTCTTCCAAATGTTGGGTTTCTGCAGGTTCTTTATCTTTCAAATGTTGGGGTTTGTCTCTGTTCCTGGGTAAGGTCTGTGGTTCCTGGGTGGGTCAATGCAAGGCAATGGTCTGGTTGTTGAGTTGATCATTCAGTAGAGGCCTGCTACCATTATGACTCAAGAACCCTCATTCATTCCCATTCATTCAGGAACCAATTTACATGAGACTGGTTAGACATGAGTCACAGTTACAACATACTATACAATAGGTTATGCCCAGGCAGGGAACACAAGATGGAGGCTTGACATACACAATAGAAAATTGACATTAATTTTACTTTACAGACACAGGCCTAAATCATATAAATTCAATATAAAACAGTAAAAATCAATACAAACATAAAAGAACACTATTTACAATATAAAAGGGGCTTATTACAATTAAAGCATACAAGAACTTAACTTACATATGACTACTTATTATTACTTATAAGAGATAGAGAAGGCAGAGAGAAAGTCAGAAATGGCTGGGGAAGGGGAGGGAATGTATTTTTAAGTTAAAAAAAAAGAAGAAAAACCTGTGGGGTTTTCATAGACACTTTGCAGGCAAAGTGTAGCATGCAAGGATATAGCAATTGCCAGCCATAACAGTTTTCTATCCAACAAAGGATAAATGAGAGAAATTAAATCCATGAATCGCAACCAGATAACACACCAACCTGGAAATCCTCTGACTCAACTGATATGGGAAGATGATCTTTTCTCTGCACAGAAAATAGAAAACATAAAAAAATTAAGGGTAAAGCTTGCTCTT
>NW_005842659.1:62481-64743 GCF_000455745.1 Alligator sinensis | reverse complement strand
ACACTTATGTGCAAATTAAATCTCAGCTAAATTCCCCAAATAAGGTTTACTCATTGCATTATCCTGATTCTGGTTTTATTTATGAGGATGAATTTTACCCTCAGTGCAAGAATCTTTCCTTTTTTCATTTCTAAACCAGTGATCTCTCTCTAAACCAATGATGGTATATTCCAGGGAGGATATGACAGGAAACAGAGCACTCTAGATATACCCGATTCATATCCTCTCCTTCTAAAGCATCAAATGTACACCTGTCATTGTCAGAGACAGGTCTATTTATTACTGTAATGGGGTCCTGTGACAGGGAACCCTAACCCTGTCACGAGGAAGAAGGTGCGCCCCTACAAGGCCAGAACCTTCTGGACACAGAGGGCTGGGAAGGAAGGGGTTAATTGCTGAACTGGGATGGATAGTCAGCTGGCCAGAAGAGGCAGGACTATAAAAACCCTGGGTTGAATGGCAGTAGAGGCAGCAGCCAAGGGGTAAGGAGTACATCTCAGAGCTCCAGGGAGAAGCTTGGTGGAAAGCCCAAAGCCAGGAAGAGGGGAGCTATAGAAGCCCTGGAGAGATGACAGCCATGGTGGGGAGCTGAAACACGAACCTGCAACCTCAAGCTGACATACCGCTTTTCTTATTCCCATTTTGGGGTGGCAGATATTGCCCACGGACAGGACTCTTTATTTGTTTTCTTTTAGTGATGGAATAAGCCTGGTGGTTTGGGTGAGGCTATTAGGGGTTGGAGAGGCCTCATTTTGGGGACCCACTCCAGATTGGGATCCCCAATGCCAGTGAGGGCGCAGCTTTTGGGGGCACAGACCCCGGCACCAGTGAGGGCACAGCTTTTGGGGGCACAGCCCAGCGCCAGTGAGGGTGCAACTTCTGAGGGCACAGACCCTGGCACCAGGAAGGGCGCATCTTTTGGGGGCACAGCCCAGTGCCAGTGAGCCACACAGAGAGACAGGGCTGCGGAGAGCCCGAGTGCCACTCAGGGCACCATTTTGGGACAATCTTAAAAAGGCCAGGGAGGCCTGGAGCACCTGGGGGGGGGGTGCAAGTGTATATTTTTCTATTGTTTGGATGGGTGGGGTCGCACCCAGGTTTTGAACTTGTGACCCCTTTGACTGTGGGGCTGACGCATGTGCCTCTGGGGGGGTGCCGTGCCTCAGAAGCGAGCAGAAAAGGGGGCCAAGAGCCTCCAGGCATTGGAAGGAAGAGCTAGAGCCTCGGAGTCTAACCCTGTTTGACAGGTTTGGATGGAGAGGCCTAGCTAGAGAAAAAGGGGGTCAGACCATCATAGGAGAGACCCCAACATACCCAATATAATCAGCAGTCTCCTGCTCGCATACTAATTCCATCAAGACGTGGCAGGAGAGATTAGAGCGGGACAGCAGACGTTCAAGAGGACTCCAAGGGCTCCCCACGTAAGGCGCGGATGACCCAGAAGATGGCGCTGGGGAGGGCGACCTGTCACAGGCCCCTATCCTGTTACTAGGGATACGAAGGCACTCAGAACTTTCTCTCACTACTACTCTCTCCTCTCTTCACTCCCTTCTCTTGCCACTTTTCTTTCCTTCCCTCTCTCACTGCAATGTAGACACAATCTCCCCTATTTGTTCCCGGGTCAGCACCTCCCTGTCCCTCGCCTCACTCTGTGCTCACTCCTTATTGCTCCATGCAGACACACAAGCACGTTCACCCACTTACCTTTATCATGTGGTCAAAGTTAATGGGCTTCCAGGTATTGCTGCAGCGAGGACCCAAGCTGAGGCAGCAGAATCCAGATAATTGCTGGATGCAGGCACAGGCGGGGCTGATTACTCAAGGCAGAAGAGGAGAGGTCAGATGACCTTCTGCCACAATATGTGAGACTCGATCCAGCTGAACCTGGGAGGAGAGAGAGGCAGAAGGAGCCAAAGGAAGGGAGATCCTGGGGCTAAGTCAGGTGGGTAGAGGCCACCTGTGAATTGAAAGTAGCGGCCCAGTAAGAATGATGGAAAACGTCATACAGAGGAACCAGCTAAGTTCCCAGACTTAAATGTGTGTTTTCGTTTCCTTTTGATTGAAATTCTGATGTAACTGCCTTGGGTGAAGTGAACCCTGGTGTCCCAGGGGAGCAGGGACGCCGGGAGACCCCTGCGGCGGCAAAGGGGTCCGCTTACCTCCCGCAGGGCCGGAGGAGCCTAAGGGAGTCCATGCGCCGGCACAGCCGGCGCGGGTCATCAGCCGGGCATTTATCCGGCTGCCGCTGAGCGATGGGGGCGG
>NW_005842659.1:45406-62401 GCF_000455745.1 Alligator sinensis | reverse complement strand
AAAGGGCCCCGTTTCCCTCCCGCAGGGCCAGAGGAGCCAAAAGGAGTCCACGCGCCAGTGCGGGCTGTCAGCCGGGCATTTATCCGGCTGCAGCTGAGCGATGGGGGCGGGGCACGCCTGCCAGGAGAAACAAAAGGCGGCCCCGCCGAGGCAACAGGGCGGCTGAGAGGAGAGAGCTGGAGCACGGAGCCCCAGTGAGCGGGGAATCAGCCGCCACCCGCAGAGTGCGGGACAGCACGAGAAGGAGGCAGAGACGGCTGCGAGCAACGCGGCAGAGCAGCTGGGAGCAGCACGAGGAGGGGAGGAGCCAGCTCCGTGAGTTGGGACCCAGCCAGCGGGGAAGTTGGCAGCCGAGCCAGTAGCAGGGCCGGCAGCAGCGCCAAGAGAGTGGCCGACTGGACCGCGCACCACAGAGCTGACGGCGAGGGTAACCGCGGTGTAAGCTGTTGGAGTAGCAGAGAGGCCAGCCGCATCCCAGGGAATGAGGGACCAAGTCAGCGCCCCTACTGGGGGTATACCCGGTCTGAAGACCACTGTTGACGGCCAAGTGGATTGAGGCAAGAGAGGGCAAGGCAAGAACGGGTTAGAGGCCAGAATAGGAAGACCCTAAGGTGGCGAATGGCCGGGGTGTAGGGGAGGACGGAGCCTTGAGAGTACCAGCGGAGGAGCGTGCCAGCACCGGGGGATACCTCAAGGGAAGACCCCCCACTGAAGGCATCATCAAAGTCGTGGCAAGCGAGTTCTGGGGTCCCCCTTGATACCAGTCGGGGTAAACTTCGGGGCGCACTAGCAAAGCCCGGGTGCGCGAGACCTTGGGCCCGGGAGAAGGCGGCGCGTGAACTCCTGGTTGAACGGAGGCGGGTACACCTGGCAGAGCATGTGTGACTGGAATTAGACTACCGCTCATGAGTGCAGCTGAGCTTTGATTCTGGGAAGTGGGCTGAATTGGATAGGAGAGGGACTGAGATTGCACAAAGACTAAGAGTAGCTGGGAGATGCTGGCATAGGCCAGGTCCGGGGCAAAGGATTGGCTCTGGGCAGAACTGGAAAGTGCCTGCTGAGATGGATAAGTGGAAACATGGTCCTGCTTGGTAACTATGATCCTATGACAAACTATGCTGCACCTGAAGCCCATAGCCCTGAATAATGGGCCCAGAGCTACTTGGCACAGCTAGAATAAAAGTGGATGGGGGCTGTGTGGACCCTTCTGTCCTGACAAGGGCCAAGTACCCAGGAGCCCATTTCACCAGTAAGACTGTCCCTAGTTAGCGTATTACATCAAGTCGAGGCAGGTGAGACCACCACAGACAGTGACAAGTCTATGGCTGGAGCTAGGCAACCTGTGAAGGAAGGCCCAGAGGATTAACACACAAGCCTCTGTGCTTAGGTGAGAGCACAGTTACCTACGGACTCAGTGGGCTGAAGCCCACCAGGAAAACTATAAGCCCTCCTCTGTTGTTAGGGGGAGACCACGGAATGTATAACAACAGAATACTGGGGACAAAGAATGAAAAAAGTAGGGACAGTCATAAATGTTGGCTTAGAAACGGTATTTAATGATCTGTTTTTTGAGAATTGGCTTATAGATATAGGTATATGCATTATAAGGGGTGAAGATGGACAGAAGGGGTTAAATGGATTTCTAAAGAGCTTGGGACACACACACACACACACACACACACACACACACACACACGGCTTCTTATGGCCCTGAAAGCAGATGGGCTGTCTTGCACAACAAGACCAATGGATGGACACAGCCTGAGAATTGAGGGGGGCATGCCAGAACACAAGATCACAGCCTTCAAGGCAGACAAGTTGTCTAACACAACAAGGACTCGCAGTCTAGAAAACAGCCTGGGAACTAAGGAAGTATGTACCATACCGTCCCATAACACAAGATAAGTGACACCAGCCACCAGGTCCCAGAGCCGGAGTGGGCAGGGGGGACAAGTCTCAGTTTTGGAGGAACAGACCAAATTAGGAGAAGGCTCAGAAGGCTACATGGATGTGTGACCTCAGAGACAACCAACCAGAGATAGCCATGGATGAAGAGTCATCAGGAATCATCAAGGGGGAAGGAGAATACAGAAGCAGAGACTTGAGATTAACAAAAGGTACCCCCTGTCCCTCTCTCTCTTCCTCCTGGTCCCTTCCTGCCCCTCCTTGCTGACCCTCCCTGTTCCTTCTCATCTCTCCCGTCCCTCCCTGTTCCTTCTTGTCCTTCCCTTTGTCCTGTCCCTCCTTGTCCCTCCCTGTTTTGCTCCCTGAGAGGGGTCCCCATCCCCCAGCAAGGGTCCCTGAGGCCACCATGGACAGAAGGCATACTATCAGCCTGCTTCATGCACGCCACTGGAGGGGGGCTGTGGGCTTCTCACCTCTAGACTGCTGACACCTAAGAGAGAGAGCCTCATAGTACCAGATGTACCATCACTCTGATGACAGCCCTAGGACTGAAAGATATAGAATTGTTTGATTGGTTGTATTGTTGTTTTTTCTGTTATTATCACTCTGTATCAATAAAATCCCCTATTATCATCTGGCAGGTGTTGTGGTCGGTCTGAAGGTTGTGCTCGCCTGGAACAAAGCTACTTTGACTCTGATGACAGCCCTAGGACTGAAAGATATAGAATTGTTTGATTGGTTGTATTGTTGTTTTTTCTGTTATTATCACTCTGTATCAATAAAATCCCCTATTATCATCTGGCAGGTGTTGTGGTCGGTCTGAAGGTTGTGCTCGCCTGGAACAAAGCCATAGGGGCTGGGTCCAAATCCAGTGCCAACAGTCTGACCAACATTTGACAGCTAGGTTTCCAAGGGAGAACACAAAGCGAAGAACACTGGCTAGCACTAACTACTTCTCAAATGTATCCAAGGAGCTTGTTGTTGCTATTCAGTAAAACATGGCTTGAGACATGTGGAGGAGTGGCAGGAAAACAGCCCTGCAGTCACTCAGATTCCCCCTGGCTGGGGCCTCCTTGCTGGTCTGGTAGGTGACAAGCAGGAAATCTGTTTTTCTCTGATTTAAAAAAAAAAAAAATCCCAAATTTTCAGATATAAAAAAATTACCCAAAATCATTGATTAAAATGAAACACCACTACACACACACACACGCACACACACAATGTTTCATTTTAATTACAGAAAAATGTGGATGGGGGGGGGGGTTATATCTGAAAATTTAGGATTTTTTTTTTTATTAGTGAAAACCAGGATCCCTACGATGAGTTTGGCCTGGACCAGGATGAGGTTGACCAGAAGATCTCTGGACTCAGTGAGGCCATGAATGGGGAATGCATACAATTAAAAGCTGAGGAGAAGTGCAGTGAGGAGTTCAGGAGGTTCTTGAGGAAGTGGTAGAGGGGCTGCAGCTTTGTGCACTTGAGGTAAGCATATGCCAGGGTCTCCTGTCCAGAGAAGAGGCAGGTGTTGTGGGAGTCAGTGAAGTATGCCAGATATATGTTTGTGCAGATGGCTCTGTGTAGGTGTTGCCAATCTAGATGTCCTGTGGTTTGTGGGATTAGGGTAGAATATAGGCTGGTCCACTGGGGACCCTTTCCCTTACCAAAGGTATCCCTGTCAGGGGCCCTAAAAGGCAATCCAGCCAACACTAATTACCTAGTTGGTGAACCTGCCTGAGGTTCTAATTGAGCCTCACACTGGCTGATAAACCAGCTATCCACTGTTAGGGCTTCCTGTTTGGCTGCTGGGGAGAGCAGCCTCACCATTTAACTCCAGCTGTGGGAGCAGACTGAAGGCCAGCCAACACTTTTTTTTCTGAAGGTCTGCTATGATAAGTTTTCCTGGATCTTGTGCCCTTGGTTTCCTGACTTCTGATCCTGCTTGACTTTGCTTCTGGACCTTTGGTGTTTGGAAATTCTCCTAGGTTTTAGAAACTCAGTCTCAGGATTCGAGAACCCTGACTTGGCCTGTGATTTATGCTCTGTCTTGGATTTCCCTTCTTGGATTTGGTAATTTGGTGTCTGATTCCAGAACTCTGAACTAGGACTCTGCTTTTGAAATTTCCACTCAGCCTCTGGCTCCAGCCTTCCCCTGGTGGCCTACCCACTAAGCCAGACTGCCTATGACCTGGTACTTACAGTTCTGCCACTTGGTGTCTGGGATGGATGCGAGTACAGAATGGTGGCTGGTGTGGAGCATGAATGTGTAGAACTGGAACTGGTGGCAATGGACTGTTCAGAAGCAGAATGGTTTTATATCTACCAGCCTGCTGAGGTGGTGTGGTGGGGAGTGTCATGGGGGCCTGTTGAGGGCTGGGAAATATGGGTGGATGGGGACTGACTGCCTTTGTGCAGGAACTCTTGCATAGGCAAGGGAAGTGGGTAGTAGGGTGGCCCTGACCTCCTGGAATAAGTAGCAGGATGCATGCAGTATGGACAGCTCCATATACCTGGTGAGTACAGAGGGATCTGCCCACCCCTGCCTGGAAAAGTGCAGGAGGTCACCAATATGAGAGATATTGGCTATGACCATTGTCTGCTGTACCCAGGGCACCACACTGGCACCACCACCCATGAGTTTTTCATCAGGGGTTTAACTAAGAGGTCTGTGCTCTGAGTGACTGCATCTGGTGATCTGGAGGAGACCAACCTCAAGGCCCTGAGGAAATCCTGATAGAAATCTAGCAGCTCATGGAGGCTTTTATGGGGAGGCCTCTCAAGTAAAAGAGCCGCTGAACATTTCAGAACCCTTGGAGGTGACAGAGAAAGGCATGTCTGATTGTGCACCATGCCATCTGGTTACTGGCACTGTAAAGGAATCACTGCAGGGCCTTTCCCCCTCCCCCATGCAAGGGGAGGAACAGCATACCTGCAGAGGACCAGAGCCATCCTGGCCAGAAGCAACCCAGTGCCTGTTCCAGGAGATTGGCTGGGACATTCAGGAACACAGGCAGGGCATTGAAATAGTGTCAGAGCATGGACAGGATGAGCTGGTTAGATGAACTGGTTGATGACCCATATCCTCCCTCAGAAGGAGAGAGACTGGAAGGCCCTGACCAGTGCCTACAACCACTCAAACACATTGGCTTTGAGTTGGTCTCAGTCCTGCAGACATAGACATTGAGGGTCACAATGATGAGGGGGAAGGGGGAGTAGGAGGCTTAGCAGGGACTTGGTGAGGAGCAATGCCAGTTTTGGACCTGAATACCAACCCGTGTCACCCTCCCATAGACGGAGAGAGTGCCATGGAAGTTGTGGGCCCGCTGATAGCTTTTGGAATTGCACATCTTGGGTTTCTTGCCCTCCCCCACCAGAGGCCTCATAGCATTGAGGCTTTGATGGTGTAAGCTGCAGAGTTTTGCTTGGCTACAAACTGAGTAGATGAGCTGTGCCTAAGGACTTTGCAGAGAAGGGTGGCAAAAAGTTTGCAGAGGGTGCACTAAGGGGCACAGCTTTCCAAACAGAGAGTGTGCTGTGCAAAACGCATGCTTTTTACTGGTGCATTTGAACTGCAGCCAGAGCCCCCCTGACAAACCCTGGACTCTGATTGGCTACTATGGAGCCATAAAAAGCTGAGGGAGGAAGCTGGGGGGCCAAAAAAGGGGTGGGGGGGGGGGGGGGGGGGAAGCAGCTGGAGAGAGAGACTACAGGAGAGGTACATCAGCCTGGAGAGAGGGGACAGAGACAGCCCCTCCTTCCTCCCAGACAGAGGGAACAGAGCTGAGGCTTGCTGGGGAGTAGACTTCAGGACAGAGAAGAGCCTGAGTCATCCCAGGAGAAGCTAACTTCCCACCCAGAGTTGGAGCTATGCAATCAGGGGGTGGGGAGGGGTTGGTAAGATAGCTGGGAGCTAGGACAAGCTGCCTGGTCAGGGACCTGAAGATGGAAGTCCTCTGTTTGGGCTGGAAAGGCTTGTACTGCAGGGACAGAGACCTGAAGAGGGAATTCCCTGTCTGCATGTGGAGGTGCTGGGAGAGAGACAACCCAGAGAGGGAGTGGGCTGTGAGAATCCTTAATCTGCATGGGTGTGTGAGGGGACACAACCCCTAGTGTTTGCAGGAGGTGTATTTTTCAGAAGGAAACTAAAGAAAAGAAGCTTATTACCTGCAGTAGCTGATTGGAGTTTTGTGGGGTTTTTTGCTAAGTTACCAAGAAAGAGCAAAGAGTCCACCTTCCCCGGAGCAGCAGAAGCCTTGCCTCGGCCACCTAGTGGTGGACCATAGTTAAAGCTGTATTGCCATTTATTGTTATGGAAAAGAGTGTGACCAGAGGGAAATCAACCTGGGTTATGGGGGAAAACTCTTTTAAAGTGTTATAACCAGTTAAATGTAATCATTGAGGTTGTTTGATGTAAGTGGGACCACCCAGTGTGGTGGAATTATTCATCTATTGTTGCAGTTGTCAATTGTATTCAAATCGTTGGTTTTATTATTAATTATTAATATTATATACATACATATCTATATCTATAGATATAGATATCTTCTCTTGAATAATCATTTCTTTTCTGTATATAGTTGTGTATAATAAAGAAACCCATTTTTTTTTATTGGACTTAAAAGTAAATTCTTGGGCAGTGAGATTGAGGGACACACCTCTCCGAGGGACACCTATGTCAGCAGACCTACCTGAGGGGGTTCCCAGGGCTACTGGCACCCTGAGGATCCAGAATCTGGCATATTACCTGGCCTAGCGTGCCAGCAAGGGTTACAATGGTAATCCCCTTAGTGGTCCCAAGCAAGCTGCACCTTGTTTCCAGAGTGCATCATGCTCTCCAGAACCCAGAGCTGCTCTTCCCTGGGTATAGATGGAGCTGAGAAATCTGAAGGCTTCACTGAATCCCACAGATTCCTGATGATCCTCATCTTGGTTCTTGAGTTCTGCAATGGACTCCCCTAGTTGGGGCAGAGGCCTGGTGATATACCACCTGAACCATGTGGTCTGCTGTGTCCCTTGAAACTGATGAAGGGAGTGATGCAGCCCCTGGGGATATGGGAGGCATAGGCACAGTTGGTGGCAGGGCAGGAGCATCTATATAGGGTCCCTTTTAGGGTTTGTTTGACTTTTGGAGGACTCTGCTTCTTTTCCTCTTCTCACGAGGACCATGGAGGGATTGGAATCCATGGCAAGGGTTGCACCTGGAGGAGACGTTTGGGTCATCTTGGTGGCATTGCCCACTCCAAAGCCCTGAGTAAGATGGACTTCCTCTTTGGGGCTCACTGGTGAGAGCCCCAGGGCTCCCAGGTCCACCAAGAGCAAGTCATGCCACTAACCTAACTTCCTTCTGTGATAAGGTAACAGGCTCTGTGCATGGGGCATAGCAGTGGATGTTGATGGCTATAAAGTGATATTTAGAGGTTTGCTTTTGGGAACTGGCTTGTAGGTAAAGTAGATATGCATTAGAACAATGGTCCAGGGGAATGATAATGTTTAATTGATTTCTAAAAGCCTGTTTATGACGAAGTTTCCTTCCAGGCGCACTGTGTCTGAAGTCAGCAGAGACACAGGCTGCAAAGTTGATGCCATGTACCACACTGTTCCATAACATGAACAGTGTACCCAAACAGAGATAAGGAACTCTGCAGCATTGGTGCCAGGTCACAGTGCCCAACTGCAGAGCCCTTGGGATGACTGGCTTTAGTGGATGGACCAAATTAGAAGTCCCAGTAAATAACCAGATTAAGATGTGTGCATATGATGGGTTTGGGAAACAAAGGAATATTCTGACAGGACAGAATGTGAACAGCATGATGATCATAGGAAAACCAATCAATGATGCCCAGGAATGAAGAGTCATCAAAGGAGAAGAAGGATACAAAAGGAGGGATTTCAGAGCAGCAAAGGATTCCAGGGTGGGGGTACTCAAGGCCACCATGGATAGATCACCAGTCCATCTCACTTGCCCCACTGGTGGGGCAGGTGGGTCTTGCCCATTGACCTCTGGGTTGCCTGCAACTGACATTCTAGAAAGAACCTCAGGGTGAAGCTTGCGTACTGGCCAGACATACCTTCCCACTGTGACAGTCTTAAGACTGATAGATATAGAATTGTTTGCATGATTCTTATTTGCTATCACTGTGTATCAATAAAATTAGTCTATTATCAAATGGAGTAGTCATGGTCAGTCTGAGGGTTTGGGTCCATCTGGAACAAGGTCATAAATCCAGTGCCAACAGATGTGATAGACATTGAGTTTAGCAGGGCTTTTAACAGTCTCTTGCAACCTTCTCATTAACAAGCTAAAGAATACAGACTCAATGAAAGTCCTTTAAGGTAGATACAAAACTGGTGGGACCATTATGCTCAGTGAGTAATCATCAATGGTTCAGTGTCTAGATGGGAAAAGTGGGGTTCCCCAGGGGTCTGTCCTGGGTCTAGTATTGTTCAACATCTTCATTAATGATTTAGGCAATGAGATTGAGTACATGATTAGGAATTTTGTGGATGAAACTAAGTTGAGTGGAGTTGCACATACTGTGGAGGGTGGGGTAGAATCTCCTGGATAAACTGGAGAAATGGTAAAAAAATAAGCCAGATAAGATTTGATAAGGGCAAAAATCAAGACGGAGGACTAATTGTCTAGGTTGTGGTACTGCAGAGAAGGACCTGAGAGAACAGTGGATGATAAATGAACTAAGAGTGTGCTCTTGTAAAAATAAAAGGAAATATTCTAGATTATATTAACAGGAGTGTGTCTTAAAAATCACGGGAAGTGATTTTTCCACTTTACTTGACATGGGTGAGGCCTCATTTGGAGTACTGTGTCCAGTTTTGGTCTCCAGGCTTCAAAGGATGTGGACAGATTGGAAAGAGTCTAGGAGAGAATGAGAAAAATGTAGAAAGACCTGGGAAACATGACAATAGGAAAGGCTGGTGGAAGAACTAGGATTATTACTCTGGAGAGAGAAAACTGAGGGGAGATTTGATAAGTCTTCAAATACCTGAAGGACAGTTATAAAGAGGATCAAGATTGACTTTTCTCTGTGGCTGTATGGGACAGAAGAAGGAGCAATGGCCTCACATTGCAGCTTAAACTGGAGATTTAATAAAAACTTTCTAATTATGAAGTTGGTTAAGCATTGGAATAGGCTACCTAGAGAAGTTGTGGGATCTTCATCTTTGGAAACTTTAAAGTGCAGTTTAGACAGACACTTGCCTGGGATGGTTTAGTCAGGGATGATCCTGCCTTGAGCAGGTGGCTAGACTAGATGACCATGTGAGGTTCTCTCCAGCCGTACTTTCTTGTGATCCAGTGCTAGAATAAAAGTGAATTTAAAAGATGATTTCATAGCAATAGTACAAAGGGATAAACTATGAGACTGACACCTTGAAGCTAAATTCTACATAGGCCATTTAGTTAAAAAATGCTCCAGAAAAAGAACAAAGAAAGAAGGAATTATAGCTCACTTCGTAAAAGGAGACTCTTACAACTTGGAGAAAAAAGTTACCTATGTGTCTTATAGAACAGTCCAGAAGAGAAAAAAAACCCAAGCACTTATTAGGGCTCCTATGAAATTCTGAAGGCAAAAGAGAAAGAGATTTTATTTTCAAGATCTGCTTAAATTGCTCTTTGATGCAAAATATAACAGATGTGGAAAATAAAGTTCCTACTGGAAAAAGTCATTCCCAGGAGCACCAGCAAGAAACCTCAATTCTAATAATTCAAAGACAGAGAGAACATGAAAAGATTTTTTCTGCAACTGATTAAAATCAGCAAATGTGGTGCACATTTACAACTAATTTATTAAACATTAGTATAACCGGTTATAGTATTAGAAGTACAGTATAACCTCATAAATCTGGCATGCTTAGGACTGATGACATGCTGGAAATTTGAAAATTCTGGACTTTTGAAACTGGAGTGGCGACTGGTCGCAGAGTGGGGGTAGCAGCAGCAGTGGCACGAGGTGGTGCATGGCAGCGGTAGCTGCCACGTGCAAGCTTCCCCTTCTGCTGCTCTGGGACCGGCTGCCGCTCCTCCCTGATGCAGTGTATTTTTAAAAAGTGCCGGATTTTCAAGAATTCCAAATTTTTGAAATCTGGATTTATGAGGTTATACTGTATGAGCTGTGTTAGTGAATTAAACCAATTATATCAGGTCATTTTTGGGAACATTTTTTAAATGCCTAGGCAAAAGTCATTTGTGTTTAAGATTGTACTTGTCTAATTCTCTTTAAAATGAGAGCCATTATTTTACCTTGTCTATTTTGAATATCCCCCCCCCCCCTTACTGCTATGTTTTTGGAACTCACAAATCTTATTATTTTTCCCCTTTTTATTCATAGGCTGAAAGGGGAGGCGGGGGGGAAGCTTTAAAAAGCTTTCCTTTTTCAACTTCCAGTCAATTTCTCAGCTTTGAATGAACTAGTTCAAATGAAGAAAATATTCTTTCTACACTTGCAGAAGAGGCTACTGCTGGTAAAAGCTGATTTAGCACTTCAACAAGTTCTGGTTCCAGATGCATTGCTAGTCACTTTATCAGTTCAATGGTGTGACTCTCTTTAAAACATCCTCAGCAAACATACTGCTTGAACGGTTCACCTCTACCCCTGAAATTTATTAATGTTGGCACGATTGATGGCGTGATTAGTAAATGCCCATGTCATAGCAGCATTTTCCTCTTCAGCAGTTAGGTATCTACCCTGGTACTTCATGTTAAGAATATTGGCAAGAAAATAAGGTGGAGCAAGTGCTTCTTTACTTAAATTGCAGGTGCTTCTTTGCTGTTGGGTATTACTTGCTTTAATATTTCTTGAAGTTCTTTCCAAATTTCAACAGCATCTGCAATATAGCAGCAATCTTTCTGCAGTTTGTCCAAGACTATGGTTTTAGTGTACTCAGTGCATCTTCTACATTTCTCTTTAGTCCTATGTTAACTACTCTAGCAGTTCCATCACTGTTGTCATTATTTTCTTTGCAGATGGTCAGAGTAGCCATTTCTTAATACATAGCTCAGAGCAGGTCTTGGGGGTGGGGAGAGGGAAGGGGGAATTAGCATGGATCCCCCAGCTCTCTTCAGTGAAGCTGAAGCAACCTGGTTGTTACAGAAGCATTTTTCAATTTCAACATTTTCCTTTATTCCTAGAGTACTTAAATCTTTGGCTAAAGGATGCATCAAATAAGCACTGCATCCATATGTTGTATCTTTCAGATTTGCTTCATTTATCTTTTTCTAAATTTCTTCTCATCTTTGCTACGTTTGCTGCGTTAGATTCCTATAACTGCAATGACTTTGCTTAGCCTTTGCAGCCAATAAGATAGATCCTGCACCTCCTGCAGGGTCAAGCCCCCAATACATGAACGCTTGGCCTCAGAAGTTAGCTATTTCCCCCCTCAATATTATATAGAATAAAAATCATTCTTTAATTCCAGAATTTTGAGTAGAGGCTCATTGATTCAACGTACTTTTTTAATACATTATACAAATTTATACCTTAGCCCATGCTGTATTAAATTCAAATTTCATTTTAAGCTGGTTTACTTTTAAAAGGAAAACTTAATTCTATTTTTAAATTTTAAAAATAAGATTTTTTTAAGCATAATTTTTATCCATGTTGGCTTTCACTAAAGCCTCTTGAAGTGAAAGGGTATCTTTCCAAGCAGATTCTTTACATTAGGTAGTCTAGCATCTCTCTGGATGTTTTGAAAATAGAATGTACAAGCAAAATAAATATTTTCATTCCCCCAAATTTACTGATGCTAATAACTATCCAAGGAAGCTCATGCTCCACTGATGCAGTGTATGGACACTAACTCAGAAAACAGTATGCAAAATGAAATCAGTACTTAGCTGTCCAAAAAAGAGAATTGTATAAAAGTATGCTTAATTTGTGAATGCAATTACTGTGACTACAGTTGTCTTTCATCAGGTCACCTGATGAAGAATATATTGCATTTGAAAGCTTCTCTAACTTCATCCCAGCTATGCAGTTGGTCCAATAAAAAATGTACCACCCTAAAAATTCCTTGCCTCTCATGTAGTTCTTGGACTGTCATAGCTACAACATCACTAACTACTCCAATAAGACTCTCACTGATTGCATGAGCTAGTTCCAGTAAAGATTTAGGATTTAGTCCAGTTCTAATAAAGATTTAGGATTTAGTCCATCTGTTAGTATGATTCAAGACAAGTATTTATTCTAGACTATACCTAAACAAATTTAAAGGGGGAAAAAATAAATAAAAGCAAGAACAGTGCATGGAGTGCATCAGTGTTCAACAAATCATACTGCTTACTGCTGGCTTTTACCACCTACAATATATAACATATGGAAGCATAAATGCCTATTATTGAGACGTAGATTCCCATGAACAAAGGAATGTATAGAAAAGCCCTTTGTTCATGGGAAGGAATTTATATAAAAGTCCTTTGTTCATGGGAAACTAAGTCTTTAATAATAAGCATGTATGCTTCCATCAACTACAAGTTGAAAAAGACACATCTCTGACTGACGATTAAAATAATTGAAAAACTTGAAGAAAGATTATCTTCAAGCATTCTCCATTTTGATTTCATTTGTTTTAAAATTAAAATGTCCCTATATGAATTTATCCTTTGTGATAATTCATCTTTTGAGATGGAAATACTGTAATCATTTGTTCATAAAGAAACCTTAGAATACAGAAACCATTTTTCTCCCTTTGGCTTTGTTTCGAACTGGTAGAAAAGGTTCCATTTCCATAACTTCCTATGATTGACTCAGGCTGGGCATCAGTTGTTTATCTTCATTGTCCCGTCGTTATCATAGACAGAGGCAGCTGGGGGCTCTAAACAATTGCAGTATCAAGAAGAAATGTCATAAATGTCTGTGGAAAACTGAGCCAATATAAATGCTCCTTATATAAGTTTAAGTACCTCTTAAAATAAGTCATATTTCAGTTTTGCCTTTATGAGAACTGCCTAACTCTGACGTAGCTATGACAACAATGAATGCTTTGGAAGAGGACCAGGCATAAGGGACAGCCATGATGCCCCCAGTGGCCAGGCAACTCCTGCCCCCCCTGCTCTGGCAACTTGCAATACCCTCCCTTCTTCTCACTTGCCACATCTTGATGGAGTTATTATGGTGTTAAGGGAAGCTGCCCCAGGGTCCCAGGGTGAGGCCTATTTCACTTTAGCCAGCTGGTACCTCCCATACCCAGCAGGTCTTAGTCTTGTCCTTCTAGCACTGAGCTGTGGCTCTCCTGGCCCTGTCAGTGCCTCAGGGCACCCGTTGCTTTATGGGCTATATTCGTGGCATCCATCCTCCCCTGTAGCCACCAAACCCATGCCTTACAGATCTTACTCCATGTTCATGTGAAGTGAAGCCCCTGGCCCCAATGCAGGTTTTGGCCCTTGTGCCTTGAACCACTGTCCAAGCCTCAGCCTTCCTGGCCTTGGCTTTATTCTGGCTGCACCTCTCAGCCCAGGTCCACTGCCCTGGTCCTTGGCTCCCAGGCCCCAGCTCTGTCTTGCACTTGTGTGCGCTAGGCCCCTGGCCCTCTCCTACACTCTTGTGCTTGAAAGCAGCCCTCAGCCCTCTGGGTCCCTGGCTCCAGGCCAGGCTGCTTTTGCTCCCTGTGGCCTTAGCATTCCTGGCCTTGGCCATGGCTTAACCTGCCTCACCCTTTAACCCTTTGGGTCCCTGAACCCAGGCTAGGCTGCCTGTCATCAAGTGCCCCACCAGGCACCCCTCTGTGACCACCACACCCTCATAGCCACAAAACAGTCTTCTGGTCTCAAGCTTAAATCACAACACAAATATACTCAACTTCTTTACAACTTAAACCCTACCCAGGTCATTGCATCACTACAGACCATAAGTTTCCTATGACTCCCTCCTTGACGTTTTGGGAAACAGCACAGATGCCTGCTGGTATGTCTGCTGCAGTCATCTCCCGCAGGAGCTCCTCTCTGCAGCATGCAGGGCCAGACTGCCTTCTTGGTCTTAGGTACTGGGCTTATGTGTCACAAAATCCCCACCCCTTCCTATTGTAGCTCTCTAGCCACATACAGGGGTTTCCAGTTGGGCTTTGATCACCCGCCTACCCTCCGCTGCTTCAGCAGGCACTTGCAAAATATGATATATGCAAAATATGAGTAATATCTTCTAGCATCACAGATAGGTTATGCAGAACCATTGCTTATTTCCCAACCCTAGCAGTCAAGGAAGAACCAACCCCAAAGTGGTTAACAAGATCTGAGAGGGGTATCTGAGTTCCAAGAAAGAAGTCAAGCTTAGCAGAGTGTTTTTAATCTTACATGAACATCTGCACAATCTGTCATAAGTATTATTTAAATTTGTCATGTTAAGGTGCTAGAACTTTGAAGAATACTATCCCGGTGGGACACAAGCAGAGGCCCCGGAGCACCCTCCTGTGGCGGGACCTGAGGCAGGGTTGACCCGCCCAGAGAAGAAAGAGAAAAGCTCTCAAGGTAGGGCATGCTTACCTTTTTTAGGAAAGTGGAGTGACGCCGAGATGACCTGCCCATGCAGTTTGTCAGCCACTTTTATTGCCGGCTGGGTACGGCGCTGGCAGATGATGTCATCAGAATCACTGCCTGGTTGATTTAAAAGCGGGTGGCAGGGAAATGGAGGAGAGAGCAGCAACACTGGAGCCAGAAGGCAAGGCTGCTCCCTGGGCTGCATGCAGGCTGTGTGGACAGCTTGGGAAGGATCCAGACTGGGACCTGATGGAGGGACCAAGGAGCCACAGATGCCGGACCTGTGAGTGGGGCAGGCTGAGGCTTCATGCCCCAAATGTTCCTTTTTTTTCCCTTAAATCGTATTGAGTTTTTGCAGATCCCCAAACCAGGGAGAAGGGCCATGAGCAAACTTTTGGATCAGGGGGAGCCAGGACAGTGCACTGGACATCTATACTTTGACGAAGGCCCGACATGTTGACGAGGATGGCCTCATGTCCTGTGGTTATCCCATGTGGAGGGACGCCGGGAGATGAGCAGGGAAAAGAGAGGGCAGGTGATGACATCAGAGGGCAGGCCAGCGATCCGTCATCTGGCTGTCCTGAGGGCTGGCGCATGACTGGGATGTAGGGGAGGTGGAGCCCCAAGAAGTGGAGCCCCAAGAGGTGGAGCCTCGCTGAGGGCAGTACCTGGTCCGTAAGAGTCGCGAGAAGGAGCCCCACCACTGAAGAGGAAGATCAAGTTGTGGCAGGTGAGTATCGGGGCCTCCCTCAGGGTAAATGCAACCCAATGTCTAGGCCTCAGGAATACACCCTGTAGCCGGCACCGGGTGCATGCTCCAAGGCGGCAGGAGAGTGCCTACACAAGGCCAGGCGGGTGCAAATACCACTAGTTTCTTCCCAAGCATAACCTCTGCTTAAAATACTCATGTGGTGATTGGACTTTTTACACATTTACCCTGGTTATGAGTAGCAAATGTTGAAAATACACAAGATTCCAATCCAGTTTTCTAGGTTTTGGGCATGCAGATAACTTTCCAAACAGTATATGAACTTTTGTCTATCTAGCTGAAACATTTTCGTATATTGAGGCCTACTCATCTGTGAAAAATGTGGATTTAACAACCTGTGTATGCTGATAAACTGATATAAATCTTCTCATTTGGAAGGAATGTTAGACCAATGTTTTAATGGTAATGATTGGATCTTTTAGTTTACTCTTTTCAACTTTGGATGGGATGATAAATCTTCAGCTGATGTTAAATCTTCAGCTGATATAAATTAAGTAGCTCCAGTGTCATAAACAGTTTATATCATCAGATGTGACTTCTCTTTGTCCTAGGTGGGCCTGCTGTAGCATCAAATTGCTGTAGCAACAATAATTTAGCTTTGTCCAACTTGAAGAACACAGTGCTTTTCACATTATTTTTGGCTCATTGGCCCTACACCTAGCAATCATTATTAAAAAGAAAGGCCAGTAAATACGTTGCTTTTATAGCTAGAAGTTGGAGTTAATGCCGGGATGTAGATCTAAACAGCAGATACATAGCCTTAGCAATTTTTTTCATGCATACAGATCCCACACAGAGTTCTCAAAACAAATTTAGAGGGATTGCATTTAAAAAGCAAGAGTAACTTATAATTAAAAAGATTATTTTAGAAATTAAAGTTCAGTCAATACACAGAAAGACAAAGCAATGCCAACAATTCATGAACAAGTGAGTCTCTTGACAGAACTTATAAGCCAAAAGCAACTCTAAAGTTCATGGATGAACAAGGGGTTTATGTCTGATTTCTCAAAGATGATTGATGCAACTGCAAAAAAAATCTTTACAAAGAGTAGCTGGAAGAGAAGTCTTGATAGGTAAGCAGGTAATTAAAAATTAATTACATTAATTAAAATTGCAGCTTGAGGGGAAGCAGAAGTGGGGAGGTACTTGAGTTTCAGAACCAGAGGTATGAATACTAGTGTGCGTGCTGGGACTCAGGAAACATTTTCCTTCTGTTTTTCTACATTATCTCCATTGGGATTAGGTCTTTTGTTTCATTCCTGATTCCTGTCCTATTCTGGGGAGGAGAAGGAGGTCAAAGTGACTTTGCTATGCTGCCCAAAGACACAACGGCTCTGGATACAGCAGTGGTGCACCACAACAATACTCTCTTGCTCATCTCCATGGAGTGCAAAATCACAGAAGAATGCAGGCAAGACAAAGGTAAAAGTTTCTGAGACTTGTGGAGGGCATGGAGTAGGGGACAAAGACCCAGTGGAGTAACAAGGGCAGTGCAACCAACACAACTGCCTTGGGCGCCAATTTGGAAGTGAACAAAACAGCTACTGCTGGCAACTGTGCAATTGTGTTCATGCTGGTGGCATGACAGCAACTGGATTTCCTACTGACCCTGGACCTCAGGCAACCAGCTGCATCACTATACTACTACACAGAAACTTTCTTTTTCTTCTTGCTCTTCTTGGCCTTGATCTCTCTCTCTAAATTCTGAAGGGGAACCAGTACCTAATGTTGGGGAGCAGGAGAGTTGAGGGGACTGTTGTAGGTTAGGGGTCAAGTAGCTCATCACACAGTTCCTCAGCGTCCTTTTACAGGCTCATAGCCTCTGTTTATTGTCTGCATT
>NW_005842659.1:34496-45375 GCF_000455745.1 Alligator sinensis | reverse complement strand
CCTCCCAGAAGGAATCAATCAACATCAGCACTTTGCAGTGTGCAAACAACCAACACATGGTCTTTTCCCAGACCACCAGGTTTACTCTAACCATATACAGTCTCTGATGCACTCACAGTCTCTGGCCAACTCCCAAATAAAATGTACTCCAGGCAGGGTCCTTGGGCATCACTGTGCTGTCCCACTGGCTTTTTCTCAGGCTTTCAGATTTTGACTCTCAACTTTCCAGTCTCCTAGCCATCTGCCTGTCTTGGCTTTCAGCCCTCTGCTCCCAGCTCACACCTATGACCGTCTGCCTGTCCTAGGCTCTTGTTCCTAGGAACCTAATTCTCACACCCGTCTAGTTCTTTCTCTGGGAGTCTCTCTCTTCCGCCTCCTTTCTCCAGGAGCCCACTTAACCTCCTGCCAGCAAATTATCTAAGGCAGGTGGCCCTGTTGCCTATGCATCCTGGAATTAGGTTTCACTGTCTGCAGTTGGGCTGTAGCCATTGCAAGCTAGCAGACTACCCTTAGGCTCTTCAAGCTGCCAGTCTTCTACAGGGACAAAATTCCCAAAGGGAGATACAGCCCTTGGCACAAATGGGAACACATGAATGAGTCAAATTATTAGTCATAAATTAGAAGAAAAGTTTTGAATTTTTCTCAGATAAGCTCTTCAGTAGGGAAGGATGAATAAGCTGTCAGCTGCTACAGAAATAGATGAACTGAAGGGAACCCAACGGGGTAAGGCACCGCTCTGCTGATAGGGTATGACAGGTTTGGTTCTGACCTCAAGTAGCAAGCAGACAGAAACAACCAGAAGGACATATCTGTGGATCATAGCATGATGAATAACTTGACATTTGAAAGCTATTACACTTACAAAAACAAAAAAATCTCTTATCTGAGATTTTTGAAGAAGTTGTTACTTGGCCTTTTCCCTGAGGCAAGGAAAAGTGAAGTGATGCTGGTCAGGAGTAAGAGTGAGGTTAGATTTAATTCATCAAAAGTGCCCCAGCAATACATCCAACTCTAAGGCCAGATTTTTTCTATTAGCTATGGCCCCAGAGGGAACTCTAGGAGACATTGTGTTCCCTTCCTGCCCTCATATACCTGTGCAAGGGCCAGACATTATATGTCCCACAGCATTGGCACAGACAGTAAAATTATCTAGAGGTAATGGAAAAAACCACATAAATGCCAAATATTATTGTACAGAGATTTGATGTTTCATAAGTATTTATTGAAGTATAATAGTCTTAAAATTGTAGATTCATTTTTATTCTAGTGCAGTACATTCCATGATCCACTTAATCAGTTCCTGGCACAGACGTAGCACATAAGCTGTGCCATATTAGAATGTTCATATTAAGTTACATAACTCTTCTGAACAGGACAGCTGGAGAATTCAAGTGATATCAAATGAACACAAATTTGCAGCCCACAACTAAGTTTAGCTTTTCTTTGTTTGCTTCCTCATTTAATTAATTGTAAATCCAATATCAGCTATTTATTTCCTTGGGTTGGGGAGAAGTTTTTGCTGTTTTGCACAGGGGAAATGAAAAATGCAATAGGTCTTTCTACCTTTTGCTTAAGTGGTCCTATGCTATTTATGTGATCCTGAGTGTCGGACCTTAGTCCTGGTTAAGACTACATGCCCTGTGACCCAGTACCTTCCCTGCCCGGACTGTTGGTCTCACAATCACTTGTCTGGACTTCACTGCGGTGAGACCTGACTCTTGTCTGCCACGTCTTGATGCACTTGTGGTCTTATTGATTGGGAGGTGCTTATCTCTACCATAGCTGGCCAATGGCAACCTAGCTAGGGATTTCTTTTGGGGCTCCCTACACCCTGTCCCAGCTCTACCCAGATGTTATGCTGCCACTTATGCACATAGGACTTAATGGGTGATTTGAATTTTTCTTTCCTCTCTTATATAGGGTCACGAGTGTCTCAGCAAGCATCTTGATGGAATGAAATAAGGAGGACTACCAGACTTATCAATCTCAGGTAAGTCTTGCGGGTTGCCTTGGGAGGGCTTTCTGTATTCACTCTGTCTGAGGGTTGAGCTCCCTCTAATGGTGCAAAACAAAAACCAATGAATCCAAAAGAAAAAAAAGCTTCATCCAGGGCTTTCACTCCCTTGCTAGGGTGTTACTCACTGCGAGTGGCCGTTCTCAGTTTTCTGTCTCTTGGGCTGGAGGTTCTACTAATCTGGCCTCTTCACCCTGCTGGCCCGCTCGGGGCTATGGCAATCAAAAAAACAACAAATGAAAGAACATAAACAGTTGAAACCTTAATTAGGACCAGCCGCTTTTCCTGTGGCTGCCCTGTCCCTGGCAGAGCTCCCCCACTAACTGCAGTGCTTTGTCCTGCAGTGTATTCACTGCTGGCACCTCCCAGCTTAATTGAGATCCCCTGAGCAATCTTGCCAGATCCCTGTTGGCTCCATGGGACTGGGGAAATCCTGCCCGACCTCTCGGGTCCCGGGATGTAATTCCCTTCTCCCTGGCTCTCTGCTCTCCTCCCTCTCCTCCTGTGGAGCATCTGCCATTCCTCTGCTGTCCTGGGACTGTCCTGGGGCTGTTCTAGCAACACAGAGCAGCTGCTCCAGAACAGTGGCTCCTGGGGCATTCTCCTTTCTTCTGGCATTGTCTTCTCTCACTTCACCAACTTGTCTTTGCCTGCAGTACGTTTTACCTTGTTTTCCTTTTCCCCTTTACACTGAGATTACTACTTCTCATTTTGGCTCTATCGGATATAATAATTCTAATGTGAGTTGTGCATGTGATTTGCTTAAGTGTTTTTAGGTTACTTATTTGCATCTTTGAATATCTAAATACTTTTGCAAATCTGTCCCTACATGTTATGCCAATAAAAGGGTAATGCATGAGATGATGTTGTGAGATTGGTCTTTATTTCCTTGCCCTGACCTATGAGATTGGTTGGGTTATACTTAAGTATTCAGACAGAAATCAGTATGTAGTGACTTCACTTCTTTTGGTACTTCCAGACCATACTTACATACACAGACACAATATGACTTAATTTTATAGAGCTTCATTTGGTTCTTATTAAAGTAGATGGAAGGATTTTTACTAATAAATGAGACTTGAATAAAGAACTTCCCAAGAAATCTAAAAGGTATGTGTATGTATATACATTCTAGTTCTCTCTTGATCTACTTATGTAAAAGTGCACAGTGGCTATTTGTAGTCTTTAACTGGTAAAATGATCTCTCATTAGCCTTCAAAGAAGTAAAACAATTTTTAGCAGAATGCTATGAGTAGTACAGTGTCTATTAATTCTTAAAGGCAGATTGAGAACAGTAGGATTCATGAAGATGGAATAGTCACTCCCTTTCCTAGGTTACATTTTTAAAACATGGGCTAAGTCAATTTTTTAATGACACTGACTGTCAGGATCTTTCAATCTTCTGTTAGATGATAATTCTTTTTTATGCAAATAAGATTTTCATAGAGCAAAAATAAAATCACATCACCATTTATTTTCCTTTTACTGAAAACGATTAAAGCAAGTGTATGGTCTGTGATTGCCTGCTCTACAAAATAAAATCCAGGAAGGTTTTACAGTGGAAGAAATGGCTAGTCTTTTGAAAGGTGTTTCAATATGGAAAGTATATGTATAAAAATATCTGATGATCTAAATAACCTCATATTCTTGCAAACCTTTGTATTTCAGATGGGGAGAATGTACACTGTGTATTGACATTAATTGCTCTGCTGAGATCAATTGGATGGTTCAGATCAGCAAAGGTTTCATGATCAAATTGATACTTTCTCTCAGAAGAAGTATAGAGAGGAACATCCATAAAGCTTCTGTATCAGCATTTTGCCAAGAATTACTTTCATGATCAGTGTAAATTAAAACTGAGTAGTTCAGCTTTGGTCATTTTAAAGACACCTACTTTAGCTCATACCAAATGTAGTCACTGAAAAATTTTTTTTTGCTCTCATTCTGAGTATACCACTTTTCTCTTTGAACCCCTCCATTGACTCACCATCTGTTTTCAGTTCGAGTTTAAGGGTCTTATTAGCATTGAAGCTCTATATAACTGCCCCTTCAGCCACATGACATTACAACTTTGTTTTTGACTTAAAACTTTACAACTAAATAGATAGGAGAATTTTAGAGGTTTGGGAAGAAGCAAATTCAGCCTAAACTAAATACCAAGTAGAACAATTACTTTTGTTTAATCTCTTATAAATGAAAGTGGTTACATAAGACAAAAGTGGGCAGTAAACTTGTGGGACAAAGAGAAGTTAATAGACATTGTTACAGACCAAGTAAATAACAACTGAGATAAATAAACCTAACTATGGAAAAAAATAAGAGAAGATTGTGATTATCTGTGGACAATAGATAGGCTAGTAGAGGTGTCTGGTAAAGTATAATGAGTCATAAGAACTTCGTCTGCCTATGGATTTTAGTATCCAGTAAACTTGAATTTTTGTTGCCTGTCCCATGTTCTGAAAGTATTGTGTAGGCTTTCCTTGAGAACAGGTGCTGTGATATTTAAGATGCATTAACTGTCAAGTGAGAAGTGTTCTCTCATTGGCAACTAGATTTTTTATCCTGCATCATTTTCCTGTGAGAGCCCATTATGAAGTTTAGTGTCTGATAGGTTTCAGCAGCAGAGTTTTGATGAGCATTTTCTATATTTGATGAGGTATATCATGCTTTGTGATAGGCATATGTAGGATCCATAGATTCTGAAGGTTTGTTATGGCAGTGTTTTGTTGTAGAAAAATGGAGATATCTTGGCAGGCTTTGTATTTGCTGTATAGTCAGGGTCTTGTTTCACATGGCATTTATTGATCAGAGGGAAGTTTGCTTGTGATAATGAGTTGAGATGTGAGGATACGTGTGGTGAGATTGGAGAGAGATTTGAAGGCCAAGGGGGTAGAGGTTGGGGATATTTCTTTCAAGGTTTTCTGCGTGATCCTTTACTAGCATAAGATGGAATGTTTGATTATCTTATAGTATGCAATATGGGATGATATATGACACCCGGGATGTGCAGTCATTGGGGGTTTTCATTTTGTACTACAGTAAATTCATTTGTCAAATTTAGCAGCTTTGGAATAGTTAATTTGTACACATTTAAACTGTAAATAGTGTATATACCTAGTAGATACTTTTATCTATATTGACATCTATGTAATAACTGTCATCTGGAAATTTTTCAGAATCTGTACATATCCATGATTATTAGTAATCACCGCTGAGGTGGAAAGCAATGGTAACAAGTGTCATATACCATTGTACTACAATAGGATATTTGGGACTAGATTGTAGAAGCACTGTTGAGGAAAAACACTACTCTTATGAAAATGCAATGGGGTTGGTTATATCCTCACATGAGACATGGGACTCCGGTTGTTAAGACTTTTTCTGAAATATTCTACACAGTATTCTAAAGTCCATCAAAAGGATGAAAGGGGGGTGGGAGAGTGGGAGTTAGCTCATTTGATTTTCCCAATCCCCATGCACTTGCTGCATTAAAGACAATTTTTTTCTCCTGAAATTCCCTCCCATCCCCACCCACTCCCCATCATCTCACCTGGGAAAGTCTTCCCCCACATCCTAATGTCCCTCCCAAACCCTGTACTTCTCTTTCACACAGGGGAGCTGGGGCCAGTAGCAGATTACAAGTTAGTGAGGCCCTGTGCGCTGCTTCATTGTTGGACCCCCCCCTTGGGACCCAGTCAAGAAAAAGAACATTCTCTCTCATCTCCCCCCACTATTTTTCATTTTTTTTTCTTCATCCTCTTCCTATATTATAAGTAAAATGAAGTAAATGAAAATAAAGTGTGGTACCTTGATTGTTTTTGTAGTGTAACTTTTTCACAGAGCACTTGAAAATTGCTGAGAGTCTCAGCGGACTACTTGTTAATATTTCCAAATGTTGTTTGTACCATTAGTTAACAATTGTAAAGTGCTTTGGACAAAGCTTTATAAAAAAACCCAACTTAATAACCCTTCCTCGGTCCACCTGAATGGAGTTCTCAGACCACAGTTTGAGAACTTGTGGTCTAGATGAAAGCTTGTATTTGCATTATGCTAATGTGAAAAATGTGTAAAAATAAAAAGTATAGATGACGCTTGAATGGAAAAATAAAAGTTAACTTCCTCTGCAAAAACTTACTCGATTTGAAAAAAAAAATTATTCAGATAGCTTTTTTTCTACACTTTTTCTCTACAAAATTATCAATTAAGTCATTGTAAGTAATATTTTGTAAAGAGGCACGTTCAATTGTTAATATTGCCAAACTTGTCAAATGTTCCTGACTCATCATATTTCGCAAATAATTTTTAACTCGTTTCAATACAGAAAAAGAATGTTTACCAGAAACATTTGTGACAGGTATTATTAAAAACATTTTCAGAATGGTTTCCACAAGAGAAGACTGAGAGGGGATCTGGTGGCGGTCTATAAACTCACCAGCGGGGACCAGCAGAAAATAGGTGAGGCTCTGTTCCCCCAGGCACCACTGGGGATAACAAGGAATAACGGCCACAAATTGATTGAGAGCAGGTTCAGGCTTGATATCAGGAGGTAACTTTACGGTCAGGGCTGCCAGGCTCTGGAATGGGCTCCCAAGGGAGGTGGTGCCCTCCCCTACCTTGGGGGTCTTCAAGAGGAGGTTGGATAGATATCTGGCTGGGGTATTATGATTCCAGCACTTGTTCCTGCACAGGGCAGGGTGTTGGACTTGATGACCTGTTCAGGTCCCTTCCGGCCCTAGAAACTATGAAACTACATTTGGAAAGGTTGCCTGCAAACTGTCACGTGCAAGTCTATGCAAATCAATTAGTGATCTTGACGCACAGACCTCATAATTTTCGATAAAATGAATGAAATGTTTTACTACATCTTCAAAAAGATTTGTATCTATGTCCTCTTGGTAGAATTCATTAAATTTCTTACTGTAGTGGCTTTTAGCATTTTTGTCCATACTTCTGTCAAAAAACACGCAAAATAAATCAATAGCTTTCTTTAGAGCTTTACCTCTATTCTGCAATTGCACTATTATTGTCTCACAAATAACATTGATGGTTTCAACTTCTCTTCCTTTCAAATTGATTTCATTGTTGCTAGTTTCATTGAAAAATAACTTCCTGCTTTTTTTATGCTTTTCATCAGATGTATCAGAGGAACCTATATTTTCTGTTAATGTTAGTACCTCTGCTTCTACTGAGCTATAGTTATTTTGAACTTCCATGACAAAACTTTTACCTGAGGCTAACAATTGTGTAGCATTCAATAAATTTGTATCAACCTTTTGCAGTGATTTGCTGACAGCATTAATTCTTTGAAGTAAACAGTTCCACAAAAGAGTAAAAACAGCAATATCGTACTTTTCAAACTTTTCTGGTAAGGACTTTGCTTCAGTTTTCACACAGTTTTTCAGAATTTGGTGTGGCTATGCCTAATAAGATTTTCTTTATATCATCATAGCTCATTTTCAAAGCCAAAACAGCATCTTCATGAGCAGACCACCTGGTGTCACAAATTGTTTTGACTGTCAAAAGTTTTTCTTTTGCCTGCTCCAAGCGTGACTGTAGCATACTCCACCAATATGTGGAAACCATTCAAAATGTGTATGCCTTTTTTTCCGAAGTAAAAAAAATGTGTAGCTCCTTCACAAGTTTTGGCTGCAGCATTGCAGATTAAATTTAAGGAATGGCTGGATCATGGTATGAATAAAGCAGAGGGGCTTGCATTGTTCAGTCTTGCCTGTAGACCTGAATATTTTCCTGCCATATTTGTGGCATTATCAAAGCTCTGCTCACAACAATTTTTTAAGTCCAAACCTAAATTTGCAATTATTTCCAAAACAGTTGTCTCTAGACTTTCAGAACTGTGGGATTTTAGCGGGACAAAACAAAGAAATCGCTCTACAACTTCACCATGGCTGGTCACATATCTTAAAATCAATGTTAATTGATCTACATGACTCACATCTGGTGTTGAATTGACTATTATGGAACATTTCTCCAATTAGAATGTCTGTTGACAAAAGTTTGTTTTCCTTTACTATGATCAGGGAATAATTTGCAAACATAACAGTATGTTTGCCTTAGTGGTTTTCAAAAAAATCAACCAAATTCTCATTTCTGTCATCCCATTTTTCTTCATCCTCAGAAAATGGGACTCATGAAGACCTCTAAATTGCTTTCATCCTCCAACCTCATACTCTTTTCTCAAATTTTTCACATTACCTATGTTTTTCAGTTTATTTACTAAGAAATATTCTATCATATCCAATGAAACAGATTTTGGCCATAATGCAAAGTCTTTAGGGTAGGTTTCTTCCCTTACTTTGACAAAATTACCAATATTTTGTAGTTCCATTGTCACTTCAGAGTCCACTTGTTCAACTTTTGCAGTCGTTGTGGTATCCCCACACCTTGGCAAGTGATCAGATGATTCAGATGTTTTCTCACCCATACTTCTTGACAAATGTTCAGTATTTAATATTTCAAGCTTTTTAAAATAAGATGACAAACTGTCTTTTTTCTTAGCTTCATCCTCTTGCCTCGCCTTAATTTTTTCTGCATTTTTGACTGCCAGACTCATAGTGTTGCATCATTATTGCTAAAAAACTGACCTTGATTTTAGGCAGATTAAAAATGTCTGAAAGAGCAGAGGCACAGCCATGGGTGGGCCTGGGTGGACTATGGACCACCCAATTAGGTTTAGCACAGTTAATCTTGCATTTTTATCAGGCTCTGTAAAAACGGGATTTTGAACCATTGCATACTAGTGACAAATCACAGGCATTGTTGCAAAGTGTGGGGAAGGGTGCTTTTGTTCAATTGGATAATTGGTCAAGCAGACAGATTTTGATTGACAAATGATGATTTCCCTTAGTTGCTGTTATGCTATTGCTGAGACAGCAAAAAAATGGTGAAGCAAATTCTTTGCTAGACTACTTCAAAAAACCACAGTTTAGAGCACAGTTTGCAGAAGAAGTTCACAGAATGCAGAAAGCCTGGACCACTTCGCGACTTGCAACGCTATTGAGTTCAGTCATTTGTCAGATTTGTCCTGCATTTTGGGGCCTCCTGTCATTGGGGGCCCCATGCCACTTCACAGTTTGTTTCACGGTAAATCTGCCACTGGCTGGGGCTGAACCCTAAAATCAACTCATCCTCTCCTCCCCTTCCCCTCCCCTCCCCTCCCCTCCCCTGAACATATTATGCAATTTAAAAGGATTAAAACAAGAATACCAGAAACCCAGCTGCTCTTGCTTCAATTTCCACCAAAGGACACCCTTTAGATTTTGCAGGGCTGCAGGCTGGCCCCCTTTTCCCCTCTAGTTCCTGTGAAACCTATCACTGAAGCATTAACACCTCCATATCATACCAAATTTTCTTTCCACTATCGTATACTTGACTGAAGGGTTGAAGGTTTGTTAGCTGATATCGGTTGCAATGTTTGCAGAATGGCAGCCACCATGAGCAAAAGCAGTAGGAATTTCAGGGCTTTATTTAATCTTTGCTAAGCATATGAAACTCTGAGGAGGCAAAGCAGACGTTTAATACTTCATTGTTGTCTCTGTGCCACTGCACATATGTCATGGTTTGGTGCAACTGTGCTTTCCTGAGAGTCTTTACACTTCATCTCCAAGCTTAAGTTTTCCTATTGATTTTAAATTTGCAGCTGGAAAAATCCATCTATAATAATATAGTATATTAAATATAGTAGCATAACTGAGGGGGGCTCCTGGAGCAGCAGCCCCATGTGCTGCCTTTGGAGGGGACACAAAAGCAGCTGCCACCCACAGGTGGTGTCTGGCTTTGCTGCCACCACAGGCAGTCCAGAAGCCAGTGCTACTCAGGGTTCAGAGCTGCTTGTTACACCTCTGATTAAATACATTACCCTTTAAAATTCAAGCAAAATGTGAATATACAGGATAACTTACTAACTGGGACATGCACTTTTTTATTAAGGGCCTGATCCTGTAAGTACTAGGGATTGGACTCCTACACAGTACATTCAATATGGCTCTGTAGAAATGTGGGGAGTCTGCCACGATCTGTGAGCCTGCAGAAGCAGACCCTATTTTATTTAGCTAAAATGGAAAATAGGTGCCTTCATGCAGTGGTTTTCCTTTCTACTCCTTTGCAGGACATAGGCTGTATTGTTCTGCCTCTTTGTAATAGGGTGGTCTGTCCCCTTAAGAGGGGGCAGCCAGCCTTGTTGAATAGCAGTAGCTGTGGGGGAACTGCTAATAAGGGTGTGACTGACTGGAAGATTAAAAATCCAGGGAGGCAAGTAGAAAAGTGGACTGTGGGGAAGCAGTTGGGGGAGGGGGGAGGGGGGAGGTGCTAGATATGAATAGAACAGCTTGCTATAGCAAGGGGCCAGGTTATTGTGCTGGAGAGCAGAGTCCAAGGGATTCCTTTTTGAGTGCCTGCAACAGGGTATCATGGTTTAAATTTTTGGGTGCTTATTTGTCTATTTGTTGGCATTATAAAGACTGTCTTTGATTTGGGAGGAGTGGCTGAGTTACTCCCCAGGGAGCAGATCTGTCTGGCAAGGCTGGCAGGCTAGGCAAGCTGCTTCCAATCCCCTTGATGTCTGTTAGCTTTTACCAGTGTAACTGAGAGCACAATTTGGCTTTTTAATTCTATGCAATTTTATGCCACCAACTTTCAAGTAGACCTTCCCATTAAAATCAACAGGGAGTACTGCCTAAGAACTGAGTGGTGTGATATGGCCCTTCATTTTTATCCCTTTCTATACATTAGAGCATTTGTACTTGATTGCTGAACTGCTTCAAATAGAGGATCATTATATACTCAAATATTACAGTGACAGCAGAATTAATGGTGTGATAATGTGCCATTTTCTCAGGAATAAGAAGA
>NW_005842659.1:32953-34465 GCF_000455745.1 Alligator sinensis | reverse complement strand
CAAAAGGGGCTAGCAAATGAAAGATCAAAAGAAGCAGTAAACAGTAGTCAGCTCCCAAAACTACAGGTGTCTGTTTCTGCATAATTTAAAGACCAACTCCAGAAAAGCCCACTGTAAAAAAGTTCCTAAAAAGGACAGCACTAAGTGAGGAGAACTAATTGAACTATATAATGTTCAGGAATGAGCTAAAGATTAGATTTCTAAACCTTGAACAAAGGGAGGCTTCTGCATGGGGTATTTTGTTATTGTATCACAAAGGGATATTGGTTTGTATAAGGCAATAGGGTAATGGCTGGTGACCTTTCTAGGGTGTAGGCTGGAGTGACCCAGCTCAGGTTGGAGATGGGTGGGCACCTGGATCAAGCTACTATTGATGCTACTTCTCTCTGCCTGTGACCTGGAGAAAGTACCTGATGCTATTGCTTCTCTATGCTGTGGCATGGAAAAAATGACCACTGTTGAAGCCCCCCACTGCTGAACATCTTAGTCCCATACCTGTGGGCTGGTTCAAATGCCTCTTTGGGCCAGATCTTGACCTTGAGCTGTAGGTTTCCAGTATCTGCAATAGGGAATACAGACTATTCATGTCACTGGATCTGGAAGTGAAGTTTCAGTAGCATTTGTAATGGTGGGCAAGGGAAGTACAAGCCTTGGAGCTGATTAAGGGGAGGGGGTGCAGCTATGCTGCTACTCGGTAGCTACAGGTTCTGGCTGTGTGGAGCTCGGGACAGAGTCAGGGGTAAAAGAAGGGAGGCTCTAGGGTAGCAGCCAGGGCTGAGCTCCAAGGGAAGGAGCCCAGTGGTGAAGAAAAGGGGATACACCCAACCCCTCCTCTCCCCTCCCCTCCCCTGCCATTGATTTAGAGTTTTTCTGTTTTCACTTGGGATAGCATTGAGCAGCTCCTGTGGTGGTGAAGGTGAAAGGCTTAACATTTTGCCCGAGAGACACTTTCCTATGTAGCTGTTGGGATCCTTTAGAGACCTCTTTCCTCTACCCCCTGGGTCCTGGACAGAAGCCAGTGCATATAGCTTTCCAACATGAAAAATAATTTACCCTTCCTTTAAATGAAAGATAAGACTCACACAGTCACAAGGCATCAACAGCTAAGGATTTTTAGGTAGAACCCCAGATATCACAAGTTAGAGATAAAGCTGTAAGCCTGTAATTAAATCTAGTGAAATGTCCTCAGGGCTAAGAACAGGCCTGAGCCTGAATTGATTAAATCTTTGCAGGTTAATCTAACCTGCATAGATTGAATCGGCAAGCAAGTGAATAGACGTTCACTTCTGAGTCTGGAAATGCAGGCACATGCCTGCAGTTGCTCAGGCTAGAAGCTGGGAGATGTTAGAGCGAGCTCTCCCTTCTCTTTCACAGTGGCTAGGCTGGAGGGAAGCTGAGTTGAGGGAGCGTGTCCAGGCCCCAGCAGGCCTGAGTATGATTGGAAAGGGGTTTAAACCCCCACCCTGGCCTGCAGGGACCCCAATTGGGGTGTGCCTGGAAGGCAGGGGGGTG
>NW_005842659.1:31557-32943 GCF_000455745.1 Alligator sinensis | reverse complement strand
AGACCCCACCTCCTGGTGCAGATGTTGGCCCAGCATGGCCCCCAAAGGTGAAGGGAACAGGGACGGGGTTTATTCCACCCTTCCTTCCCCTCCCCCCCAGGCTGGTGTCTGCCTAGCTGGGACACAGCAGCCCCTGTCAGGGTCCCTCTTCCCTTGCTGCTCCAGGGTGGAGGCATGGCCAGAGGCCGGCTGGCATGGCCCCCTAGGGGGAAGGGGGCAGGGAGGGGGTGTATTCCCCCCTCCATCCCCTCTTCCACCAGGGGACTGCAGCTGGGGCGTGCCAGCCTTGGCAACTGCCTCCACCACTTTCCCCCATCCAGGCAGACCCCCAGGAGGAGAGGAGAGGAGAGGAGAGGAGAGGGAGAGGGATTAACCCCCTCCACCTCCTTTACCTTAGAGGGCTATGCCGGCCGGCATCTGGCCATGCGCCTGCCCCTGGAGTGGCAAGGGGGGAGGGACTCTGACAGGGGTTGGTCTACCTCAGCCAGGCAGACTCCAGCTGGGGTCCCCCAAGGGAGGGGAGAAGAGGGGAATAAACCCCGTCCCTGCCCCCTTTGCCTCAGTGGGTCATGCCGGGTGGGTGTCTGCCCACACCGCTGCCCCTGGAACAGTAAGGGGAGAGGGACCTGACAGTGGTTGCTGTGCAAACCCCGGCTGGGGTCCCAGGGGGAGAGGAGAGGGAGGGGGGAAGAAGCCCCCTCCCTGTACCTTTGCCATAGGGGGGCATGCCAGGCCAGCATCTGACCATGCCCCCACCCATGCTCTGGCTAGCGAACTGAGGGGCAGAGCCAGCTCTGCTCTCTGGAGCAGACAGCGCAGCCTAGCCCAGGGCTGAAAAGCATGCTGGTGTAAGGAGTGGCCTAGAAACCACTACTCAGAGACGAAGCAGAAGAGAATGTTATGTAACGAATGCCCATCTGCGATGATAAGTAGGAGACAGTCCTAGATAAAGGGGGCTTGAAAACAAAAGCAAGAAGCAAAGTACTGGGTTAAAGGGCTCATTAAAATACTGAAAATCACGCCCCTAGGTGGGGAAAAAGTATGCTAATGAAACATACATGTATGTAAATGAGATACATGGCTAAAACACAGGTATAGAGACATGCTCAGTAAAGAACTCCTTGCGTCACTCCTTTATAACCAATCAGCAAACAAGGATGCTTATGAAGGCTCAAAAACTCCTGTATAAAAGATGCTTAGAAATAGTAATCTGGTGTGCTTGTTACGTGAAATTATTCCGCTCGCACCTTTTATTGCTAGCAATAAACCTTCTTTGTACTTTCACCCCTGGTATCTTTATTGGCCTTTGCATACCGGGCATGATCCCAGACTTGAGCTGGGGCTCAACAGTTTTTGGCGACCCAGATGGGACTGCCTTAGATAAGG
>NW_005842659.1:23424-25549 GCF_000455745.1 Alligator sinensis | reverse complement strand
ATGTAAGGAGTGACCTAGAAACCACTACTCAAAGACTAAGCAGAAGAGAATGTTATGTGACGAATGCCCATCTGCAATGATAAGGAGGAGACAGTCTTAGATAAAGGAGGCTTGAAAACAAAATAAGAAACAGAGTACTGGGTTATAGGGCTCATTAAAATACTAAAAATCACGCCCCTAGGTGGGGAAAAAGTATGCTAATGAAACATACATGTATGTAAATGAGATACATGGCTAAAACACAGGTATAGAGACATGCTCAGTAAAGAACTCCTTGCGTCACTCCTTTATAACCAATCAGCAAACAAGGATGCTTATGAAGGTTCAAAAACTCCTGTATAAAAGATGCTTAGAAATAGTAATCTGGGGTGCTTGTTACGTGAAATTATTCCGCTCGCACCTTTTATTGCTAGCAATAAACCTTCTTTGTACTTTCACCCCTGGTATCTTTATTGGCCTTTGCATACTGGGCACAATCCCAGACTTGAGCTGGGGCCTAACACTGGGATGCTGGGAGACTTTGATTTAACTTAAACCAGGAAGGGGTCTGGGACAGAAGTTCCATAAACGGGTTTGACCGTAACCAGTTAAGTCTGATACTACATTCAACCAGGTTTATCTTAAACAGTTTTGGCCATTTTGAATCTAGTTTATGTGCACTGAACTTCTGTTCTGCTACAGGCTTAAGCGAGTTTCTGACTACTTAAACCAGTTTATATGTAACTTCTGTCCCTAGCCCAGATGTTTATACTGAAATGTCCTTAAGTCCTTGAATGGGTTTCTTTCCAAGAGCATGTTTTTTTACATACAAGAAGATATATATTTTAGCCAGACTTACTTTTGTTTTACATTAAGGAAATCAGAAGTCAAAGTTTTGACTTTAGTGCCAGTCCCAATTGATCCTAAGTAGTGAGTTAGGAATTGAAAATCCCTTTTCAATGAGACTGCTTTAAGATTAATGAGATTTAAAAAAAGTATTGGATTTTGGCTTCTCTATTTCCCTTTATGAAACTATAGGATGCAATCAACTCATATTTTCAAACTTTTCTCTGCCATCCTGAAGGATGGAAAGCCATTTTAAAAATAAAAGCTGAAATTCTTATGTAATTGTATGACTCCAGGGACCGAGGCTTTAAGAAATGCCAAGCATGCTGAGACTTGTGATTAAATTAGAAAAGTTGGCAGCACACTTAAGAGATAGAAAAGGAAGCACATTTTGCTGTATCAAGCTGCATCAGATCTGAACTTGTTCTCCAAAACGGAGGACTTCTCACCAACTGACAGGCAGAATCGTTAGAGGTGCAGAAAGCTGGTCTAAGAGTTTTATATGCCCAAATACACTGCAGTATGCATAGCTAATGGTTAACGGTCACTGCAAACTAGAGATGAGTTAAAATCTAGGCCACTATACTATATAGGAAAATTCAGGTCTGGATTTAAATCCAGACATTGTAGCTTGCTTGTTAATTTTGAAATAAATTAAAAACACTCTCAACTCCCAATACACACTCACTCTTTCTAGGCCTGATTATGCACACTGAATAATTGATTCATACTATTGTAATTTATTACCTGTAATATATGGGGGGAGGGGATTGTGCGGGCCGGGAATGATCCGGGCCCTTTTTCGCGCCGCGCGGGCTGTGGCCAGCAGCCCAGGCACGCTGGGTCGGAGAAAACAGGCGACACGCTAGAATTAGGCATGGACGCTTAATGGTTGATTCAAGATTGTTTACTTACACCGAAGATGGTCGCGGTGTAGGCTGGACAGTTTCCCAGGCACAGCTCCGCTTAAATCCTCATTTGAGGACTCAGACAATATTCGGATCACTCCCACGGAGTTGTCGAGGCTCCGTGGATCCTTTTGCGCGCAGGGAGAGGGATACATCGAAGATTGCGAATGGCGACGGGGAGAGGCTAGAGGCTGATCAGACCCCTGTTGTCTGCTTGAAATGCACTGGGTCCGATAGGTTCTGCAGCGCTTAGAGATCTTCACACAGCGTGAAGTCTCCTCCTCCTGGTGTTCGTGGAGTCCTCCAATGCAGGGGTTCTCCTCGGAGGTCTCCAAGTTCTCCAACTTGGGCGGAAACCACTCAAGCTTTTTATACGGCTAGCAAGTCAATCA
>NW_005842659.1:13521-21572 GCF_000455745.1 Alligator sinensis | reverse complement strand
TTTTTCGTGCCGCGCGGGCTGTGGCCAGCAGCCCGGGCACGCTGGATTGGAGAGAACGGGCGACACACTAGAATTAGTCACAGACACATAATGGTTGATTTAAAGATTATTTTACTTACACCGAAGATGGTCGCGGTGCAGGCAGGAAAACTTGCTTGAGTTGCGGTTACAGATAGAAAAGAAGAGAGGCGGACTAGAGTTCCTTCCCGTGAACATTCTTCTAGCCCATCCGGCTGGAGGCTCTAAACCACGAGCCCGTCGCGCCAACCGAAGAAAGTACTCGAAGTGAAGAGCTATGAATAGACTCTCACGAAGTTTGCTAGGCTCCGTGGATCTTTTTGTGCACAGGGAAGAGGGATACATCGAGGATTGCGCTCAGTGACGGGGAGAGGCTAGAGGCTGATCAGACCCCTGTTGCCTGCTTTAAATGCGCTGGGTCCAATAGGCTCCGCAGCGCTTAGAGATCTTCACACAGCGTGAAGTCTCCTCCTCCTGGTGTTCGTGGAGTCCTCCAACTTGGGCGGAAACCACTCAAGCCTTTTATACGGCTAGCAAGCCAATCGCTAGCCGCCACGTGTGAATAATTTCACACAAACCAATAATGGGGCTAGAATTATAATACAAATGGCGGGAACTCTTTGCAAAGTGCATTTCTGTGCTGCAAAGAAGAAATGCACACTGCAAAGAAAGCTACAAATTGGCGGGAAAATAATTCAGTGGTTGGTGCCAAAGCGCACACAAAACAAAATCACACCTTTGGGTTGTGACAGGGATAAGTTTGAGGAGTCCCATACAGGGGGAAGCCATGGTACTAGCAAGAGGTGTGAATGCATAAGTTTATAATCACAGTGGTGTCAGCAGTCACCTGGAAAATTAATATTTATGAGTAATGATTACATTTGCAGAAATCAGGAATGATTTCAAAGTGATTTTATAAACTACAGCAAGGCAATTGTATTGATAAATATTCTATAAACTGTTTCAGGAGCTATAGTAAAAATAATCACAAAATATAATGTCTTCCTTAGGAGATAGATGAGCATGACTACTGAATACTCAGGCTGACAAATAGCAATAATAAAAAACCTAGTAACATAGTAATAAGTTACACTTGTTTGTACTTGTCCTCAGTTAAGTACTACAGAACACATTTGGTTTCTCTGACTGTATAATGTTTGTTTTTAGTGTTATGATGCTATTACAATAGGCACCACATCAAACATGTAAATATAGATTAGTAAAATACAGCTTCAAGTGAAAGTATTGAAAGATCTCCTTTTATTTGCAGTTACAACACTAGATAAGTTCATAACTGTAACTTCCTTTCTTTAAAAGTGTAGAAAAGAATATTATGATAAAAAACACCCTTACTTTCTCATTAATTTTCTAGACTGAAACTGGTATAAGTGATAAGCGGGGATCCTGATTTTCTCTGATTAAAAATCTAAAATTCTCTGATTAAAAACCCACAATCTGATTTTTTCAGTGATTAAAATTAAATGCCACTATATATAAGTATCAGTTGAACACAATATTTTATTGATATAGTCACAATTTTAAAGCAAGTTGGAAGCCTACCAGTGTCTCAATCATTATAGTAAAATAAATTCTAAATACCTATATATTTTGGCATTTGAGTTTATTTTCTTTTATCATAGAAAAATCAGAGCTTCCCCTGCCTCCTTCATTCACCAGGACACAGGGCCAGCTGTGGATGTCTACCCTGCTGCTTTGTGGCTGTGAGCAGCACTGATATGCCGTTACCCCTCACTCCTGACCCACAGTCCCCTGCTCCCCCCAGGCTTGCTGGTGCCCTTCACTCTTGACTCACATCTTCTTGGCTCTGTCGGTGCCCTTCATTCTGGACCCCCATTCCGCCACCCACCCAACCTTGTTGGTGCCCTTTACTTCCGACTTACTGCACCACACCCCCAGGACACAGCCCCTGAGTGTGCGAGGAAGAGGGTGGGTGTGTGGGCACAGATGATGCGTCGAGCGGGCGGTGGGGGGGGCACAGGTGATACGTTGAGGGGCAGAGTGGGCACGTGTCTCCTCAGATTTCTGTGCCCACATTGGGGCATGGGGCACAAGGTGTAGGGCATGGGTCTGCAGTCTAGCTGACCCAGCTCTGGGCAAGAGCCATCTCTGGGGCCCAGTGGCAGGGAGTGCCACACCACCATGGCCACCATGATGAGATGACCCCTGCCCACCTGGCAGCAGCAGGGACACAACTCTGCACCACTGTGGCACATCACCTGGCAGCCATGGCGGTGCAGTGCTCCCTCTCATGCCAGGTCCTGCCTGCTGGGCAGTAGAGGCAGCTCCTGCTCAGAGCTGGTCTGGCCAAGCTGTATCATCACTCCCCACCATGTGTGCAGAAATCTGGGTGGGCATATACCCCCCTGGCGTGTTGCTTCCCCCCCCCCCCAGACTAACCTGGAGGAAGCTGGAGGAAGCTGTCTCTGCTACACTGCCTGGCTGTCATGTGCATGCGCACATGCATGTGGTGCCCCCTGCTCTCTGCATCCTGTTCCCCACAACACCAAACAGCCCCTTGCAGGCTGGAACTCTGCCAGCTCGCAAGGGGAAACCCCCAGTTTCCCAGGTTTTTCTCCTTTTAAAGGAGAAAATTCTTGTTTTGCTGAGGCAAATGGAAAACCCAGATCCCTGGTAATAAGTCTCTTATTTCTGTTTCCAATTATTTATGTGACTTACATATTCGAAGGAGTATATGTTTCCTGAATTAATAAGATATCTCCTTCTGCAGATCCTAGTGCTGCTAACCATCTGCCTGTGCTGTAGGTGTCATCTAGTCTTCTGTGCATTCTGCCATGGGTCAAAGAGATTATATGTAGTGGTGATGTGGAGAGTCAGGAAAATGTTATTTTATTTTTGCTAGAGTAGGAATTCCTTTTGCAGAAGTGGATATATTTAAATATCAGTATCTTTTATTAGACTACTAATATTCTAGTTCAACCGCAGATCATCTCTAGAATTAGTAAAAACTATGGACTTTATAAACTTCAATTGGATAATAAGGAACAACAATTTTATCCACTGCAGGAATTTCTTGGCATGTGCTTTACAGTATGTCAGATTAGAAGATCACAGTATTCTCTTCTAAAAGCCATAAAAGCAATAGGAGATGTGCTCAACACATTGAATTTGATAAAATAAATACACCTGGACTTTTATAAATCATGAACCCAAACCTGCTATCTTACTGTAGTTAATCATGCTCAGGGCCACTCAGATTTCTCAAAAATCACGAGCATCTTCCTCGAGTACAGTTAAAATGGTAAAAACCAATTTGAAAGGAAAATCCCTGACTTCAATAGAAATATTCAAAGAGCTTTGGGATCAGTTACAGCTTTTTTAATCAGAACTTACTACTGTATTATTCTGAATAAAAATTTGTTACGATTCTTTGTGAAAACAGTCACACTCAATTTACATGCTATTCCAACATATAATCAGCTTTAACTTTTGTATTTTCAGTATTTTTGTGCATGCAAAATAAATCTATTGTCTGATATATTTTCAGTGCAGTTTTTATTTTGGTATTGTTTGTACTTTTAATTCTTTGTTCTTTCCTTGGTTATCTGATTCTCCTATGGGATTTTGTAAGGGCAGTAGCAGTTCAAGGTCTTTAGCTATAGCTATTGACTCATATTCAAGGAAGAAACATTTTTCCCCCTCTAAAATTGAACCTGAAAATATGGGACTGACTTTTAGGCAGCGTCAGTTTACAATCTGAAGAATATGGTATATAAGCAGTAAACATATGTCACTACCACAATTATTTTGTTCTCTTTTCCATAACTCATGTTTTGCAATATAAATTGATTAATCCTTTCTGGATTTATTTTTATTAAATTTAAAATAATATGTTTAGTTTTAAATTTAAACCACCAACGAAACATGTAATCCCTTTGTTACAGGGAGAAACCTATGGGAGATTGCAGCTCTGTTGATGTTACTAATAAATAGCCACTGGAAAATTCCACTCTGGTCTAGCGCTGTTTTGCTTTCATCAGCTGTTCACTTTCTAACATCCTAAAAGTGAAGTTGTATAATAATTTTTTTCACTTCATGAAAACAGTGTATAATATTGTCCTTTTACTAATCCAATCTACTCTCAGCAACAACTCCTTGTGTGTTTTTCAGATAAGACTCCTACTGAAATCAACGAATTAGTATTTGTGTGAGAAAACTAAATGGATACCTTAGGATGTATATCCTTATGCGTTTTTTTGTCTGTGAAGACAGGTGAAAAAGGCATTAAGTACTTCAGCCTTTTCTACATGCTCTTTTACTAGGTGGCCTCCCTCATTTAGTGAGGGAGTCACACTTTCCTGATCTTTCTCTTGTTTCTCACATACTTGTAGAAGCCCTTTCTTGTTGCCCTTTATGGCTGCATCCAGACGAGCGTGGTCGTGCAGTATGTGGCGCTGCAAACACGTCTGCGACACTACATACTGCCCATTTAGATGTTTTCCTACCTGTGCATGCGCTAGTCTACTTTTTTTCCCCGTGGAAGTGGGAAACCCATGGCAAAAAGAGCGGACCAGTGCACGTACAGGTAGCATGTGCCACTCTTTTGAGAGCCAGGCCGCAGAGCCAGGCCACCCAGAGCCGGGCTGCAGCTGCTGGTCAGGCTCTGCGTGGCAGAATTGCCACTGCTGCAGAGGACCCCTGGTAAGACCGCTGGGCCCAGCACAGTTGCTGGCCCCAGCCTCCCCTATCCTACCCGGGGTAACTTGCTGCACGCCAAAGCATATGTGGCACAGACTTTCCCTAGAGACAAGTAGCAGCAGGCAAGGTATGCCACTGCTACTTGTCCACGGGGAACCAAACGCTCATGCTCATCTGGATGTGCCCCATGTGCCTTGCTAGCTGCAACTCCAGTTGCATTTTGGTTTTCCTGATTTTATCCCTGCATGCCCGAGCAATACTTTTATACTCCTCCTACTTGTTTGTCCAAGTTTCCACTTCTTGTAAGCTTCCATTTTGTATTTTAACTTACTGAAGAGTTCCCTGCTAAGCCAAGCTGGGCTTCTGCCATACTTGCCAGCATTGCACATCAGGATGGCTTGTTCTTGTGCCCTCTAAGCTTTCTTTAAAGTACAGTCAGTTCTCCTGGACTCCTTTTCCCCTCAGACAGGGGGATCCTGCCCATTAGTTATCTGAGTGGATCAAAGTCTGCTTTTCTGAAGTCCAGGGTCCTTACTCTGATGCTCTCCTTCCTTCCTTTCCTCAAGGATCCTGAACTCAATCATCTTGTGGTCACTGCTGCCCAACTTGCCCCCCACTACTACTTTGTGCCGCAGAAAGTCCCCTTTGTACATTTCCCTTTTGGACATGGATATAACAGAAGCCCCTTCTTGCCTGCAATGCCCCCCCTCCCAATTTTGGGCATTTCTTTTCCGTCTCAGTATTGGCAGAGACCTAGCACACTCATTGCATGGGTGTGGCAAGACTCAGAGCAAGCCAGAAAGCTGAAGTGGCTTTCTGTAGGAGAAACCGAGAAACTACATCTACATATCAATTAAGTTCAGTGTCACTATAGAAAACAAAAGAACTAAAATTCCACTGCAAGGTCTGTAAATATATCCTGTGCTAACCAAAGTAGCCTTTGATCCCCACTACCTCACATTGCATTTTTATATATTTCTCTCAGTGCATTTTCATATTTCATCTGTCTCATCTTTACCATGGCATTTTGTATTTTATATGTTATACGTTTAAACTTTTAAGGAATGTACTCCCTGTAGAATGAAGTTACACCCTGGACGATTGTTAAAACTGCATTGAAATTGTAATTGTAAAGTGATAAAATGTATTGAGTGAATGTGAGTGAATGATGATCATCAGTAGACAAGAGCCTAACCAAAGGAACTCTATTTTAAGCTAATCAAGCTAAAGAACCGATTCCTGGAACTGAGCACTCACCCTATGGACTATTCCTGTAACCCATGACAATACAGCCATTAAGTCAATAAGTCAAGGGTGGCCTCCCAAAACTTCAGGAACCAGCAGACAGAGACCCCTGTGACTAACAGCTGTCAGGTACTACACAAGACCCTGATGGGACAGCGACTTCTGGATTGATTAGCCAAGATGATGCTGGGGGAACACACAAGTCTGCCAGAAAGGGATAAAAGGCAGTGAAGTGTGACCCTCAGTGGCACCATCTCGTCCAGCACCTGACCTACTGACAGAAGGCCAAGCAGGTGATCCCCTTCTGGAGAAGACATCACCTTGAAGGAAGCTGACCATCAACAGCAGACTCCAGGGCCTTGGATAGGTCAATATACTGACACCAGTGCTCACAATCACTACAGCAGCCACTACACACTATGCTACATGGGTTTGAATGAGTGTGTGTATGTGCCAAGGTGACCAGTACCACCCATAACCCAAAGTTTGCATTTATGATTTTATTGGTAACTTCACATCCCATCCAATAAACTAGAATTAATTATGATCCCATGAGTTGTTCCTTTGTAGCCAACAATTGCTCATCAATTCTTCCCTGTTTGTGATCAGCAAGTCAAGAAGAGCACAGCCCCTAGTTGACCTCTTCAACACTTGCACCAGGAAGTTGTCCCCAACACTCTCCAAAAACTTCCTGGATTGCCTGTGTACTGCTGCATCGCCCTCACAACAGATGTCAGGATGACTGAAGCTCTCCATGAGAACCAGGGCCTGTGATTGGGAAACTTCTCCTAGCGGTTTGAAGAAAGCCTCATCTACCTCATTCTCCTGGTTTGGCAGCCTATAGCAGACCCCCACCATGATATCACCCTTTTTGGTCTCCGCTCTGACCCTAACCCAGAGACTTTCAACAGATCTACTTCCAGTTTCATACTGAAGCTCTGAGCAATCATAACACTTTTACACAAAGCACAACTCCTCCTCCTTTTCTCCCCTGCCTGTCCTTCCTGAACAGTTTATACCCATCCATGACAGTGGCCCAGTCATGTGAAACATCCCACCAAGTCTCTGTTATTCCAATCACATCATAGTTCCTTGATTCTGGGAGGACTTCCAATTTTTCCTCCTTGTTTCCCAGACTCCATGCATTTTGTACAGGCACTTGAGGTAATTAGCTGATTGTGTTTTCTCAGGAAGAATGAGAAGGACTCCCTTGTTACTGCCTCCTGCTTGTGCTTCCTTCAGGGCACCCACTTCCCCACTTACTCCAGGGCTCCGGTCTCCATCCCCTAGTGAACCTAGTTTAAAGCTGTCCACTAGGTCAGGAAGCCTGTCCGTGAAGATGCTTTTCCTTCTCTTCGTCAGATAGACCTGTCTCTTCCTAGCAATTCTTTGTTAGGTGGATCTTGTCTCTTCCTAGCTGGCTTTGTTTAAATAATGTCATCCTGCTGCCATTCCACCTCTGTTCTTGGGCAGCCGTGGCACTATCTCCCTACATAACAGGGTTTACCAGAACCCTGTTACACCTGGCCTTCCACCACCTATGGTTGAAAAGGGTACTTTACTAAGTTAAATAATTTTTTAAAAATTTGACCTAAAAAAGGCTGAGTGAAGGGGAAATGAAGAATATAATGTAGATCCTTCTTATCCAAAGATGAACAGAGTTTTGAATGGTGCTTCTGAGCTTAATAGCAAGTTAGTTTATGCATTTTGAATTTTTTGATGGGACAATGTAAATATTTACTTTTTAACAACTTAAGACTACTGCATCGCTAATTTTTAATTTATGGAAGCCAGGAACAATGTTTTAGGATGATAAAAAAGTAGGGGTGCATCAATTAAAGATTTGTTTTGGCTGATGGCCAATTATTAACCAGACATATCTGACAATACCAATATCATAGCGGATATGCAGCCTGGCAGCTTGGAGAGCAGCAATCTACTTGTAAGTCTGGGTTGGGGGGAAGGAGCATGAGGGAGGGAGATTGAGGGCCCTACAGTGAGGGAGAGAGAGGGGAAGGGGCAGGCACTGGTGCTGCCCAGCCAGGGCGGTGAATGCAACCCCACTGGGAGTGGGGTGGAGCTGCAGGTGACTTGTTCAGGGGGCATAGGGA
>NW_005842659.1:9456-13499 GCF_000455745.1 Alligator sinensis | reverse complement strand
CAGCTTCCTGCCGCTGTGCACATCCCTGGGGGAGGCATGGGGGGCATGTGCCCCCTGGATTTGTGTGTGGAGTGCTGCCCACTGTGGGCTTGGGGCCAGGGGCTGCACCAGCTTCTTCTCAGTGTGGAGGCTGGGCTGGGACTGTGCTTGGGGTGGGCAGGGGTGAGGCAGGTGGTGGTGCTAGGAGGGGTGGCTATGGGATGGACTACAGCCACCCTGAAATTCCCCATAGCTACCCCTCCAGGGCTGCCACTGCCTGCCCCTCCCCCACCCACTCTGAGCACAGCCCCGGCCCAGCCCTCATTGAGAAGAGGCTGGAGCAGGCCCCGGTCCTGAGCCTGCAGCAGGCAGCCTGCCTTTGCCCTGTACAGAAATCTGGGGGGTACATGTCCCCCATGCCTCCCCTGAGGGTGCTCTCAGCAGTGGGGAGCACCTCCACCACCTCCCACATCCCCAAGATGAGCCACTCATGGCTCCATCCTAGTCCTGGCAGGGTCACATTCACCACCCTGGCTGGGCAGCGCCTGCCCCTGCCCCTGCCCCTGCCTCAGCTCCTCCTTCACCATGGGGGGCTCGGTCTGTCCCCGCCATACCCTTTCCTCCCCACAGACTTACCGGCCAGACAAACCTCTCTAAATGACCGGGCTGCATTCCTGGCTGTGTGCATGCTGCAGCTGTGCATATGCATATGGTATTTATTGGTGACATTATTGGCTACACCAGACAAAAAAATCTGATTGCTGATAATGTTAATTTTCCTTTTATCAGTGCCAATCTGATATGCCACTGATTATCGGTGCACCTCTATAAACAAACAAACTTGACAATAGGTGATCAAAGCCAAGATTTGACTTGATATGTGTTATATATAAATATATGAATGAACATTACATGCATATACATGTGTATATAATGCTCAGTCCAATGATGGACTGAACAGTATGACAAAACCTGATCACAGGGAACTTCATTGAATATTGTTCAAGAAAATGTATCTATTCAAACAAAGCCACTCAAATCATTATCGTCATCAATCTTCACCCACTAAAAAATTCACTCTGTGTCTGGGTGGCCTGCTGCCCAAAGGGGGAGCCTCCTTGCCCATAGCTTTCACAGGGACCTACCTGGAGGGATCCTCCCAGAGACAAACGTCACAACTGGCCCATCCTGTGGCACCCGGTTTCTCCCGCTACCAGGATTGATGTTTCATTCCATGACCCCCAGGCACTCAGCCACTGGCTCTAGTGGGCGTGGAGCTGTGGCTTGATAGGCACATGGCCCTGGCAATGCCACCACCTCTCCCCAGTCCTCATGGCTGGGACCAGATCCATCTAGTTGGGACTGCTGGCAAGGTGGGGAGGCTGTCTTGCCCTTGTTGGTGTCATGACCCAAAAGGCATGATTGTGTGTGTGTGCTTCGGCATCAGAATTATCCACGTTAAGTTGCAGAGCATTGCATGGGAGTTTCCTGTAGCAAGAGGAAACTCCGGTGCAGGGACCAGTTTCCCGCCTTTTCTGCAGCTTCTTTTGCAGAGTGCATTGCTCGAGTTGCAAGAGGGATGCACGGTGCAAAAGAGTTCCCGCCACCGGTATGCAAATTCGTTCCCCGTGATTGGCTAGTGCTAAATTATTCACACGTGGCAGCTAGCGATTGGCCTGTTAGCCGTATAAGAGGCTTGAGCAGTTTCCGCCCAAGCTGAAGAGGACTCCACATCCATCTCGTGGGGACTCTGGGTACACGGCAGGGTAATGGAAACCCTGTGCGAGATCCAGAGAAGCGTGGCAGCCTGATCCACCGCCCACCTCTTCCCGTCTTCGAGCGCGACTAATATAAGACGTATTTACGATTTCTACATTGGTGGCCTGTTCCCCCAGAGCATCCGGAGCTCTGCACCGTGGAGCCTAGCAACCTCCACGAGACCGTCTGTGTTGTGTCTGTCTGTAACTGCAACTTAATCAAGCTTTCCAGCCTACACCATTGCCATCTTGGTGTAAGTAAACAATCTTTTAAACTACCGATATGCGTCCGTGCCTAATTCCAGAGCGAAGGCCTTCCCTCTCCGCCCCCGCGTGCCCGGGCTGCTGGCCACGGCCCGCGGGGAGCGCGGAAAAGGGCTCGGGGTGCTCCCGGCCCGCACAGTTGGCAGAGAGTGGGGGTCGGAAGAGGAGGGAGAGAGATAGTGGAGGCAGGCGTGGGGCACATACATGGCACAAGGAGGAGTGGCTCAGGGGAAAAGGGAGAGGCTCCCAGTTGCCCACACCCTGTGCACAACTTATCAGGCTGTGGTGACAGGCTGTCACCTTGGTTGGGAGACTGTGGTTCCTGGGTTCTGAGTTGGGGGAGGGGAGCAAGAACTGGACCTAGCCTCAGGTTGGGGGGAAGGCCTGGCAGTGAGGCCAATTCTGTGTGGACTCTGTCGACATGTGTGATGCCCTGGCCCATACCTATGTCTCCTGCCTACTCTCACTGGTGTCGCAAAGGAGCCAGGGGATCTGCCACTTTGGCTCACCTTGGGCCTTCCTGTGGCAGCAGATTTTGGCTATGTCATGAGTCCCTCCTTGCTGTTGCTCTTGGCATGGCTTGGCAGGCATGCTGTTGCAAGCCTGGAGGAGGGCCCTGCTTCTGGGGACTCTGGCCAGGTCACAGGGCTGGTTGCTGCAGGCTCCACTCCTTCCCTGGTGAAGGAATAGCAGAAGAGCTCCATGGCTGTAAGGCCAATGATTTGGGTTAGCTCCTTATAGTAGGCCATGTTGAATTGCCCTGTCCCTGAGCACTGATTGGTATTGTGGACAGCATGAAATTTCCTGTACAGTGCCTTGGCCTTGCTCCTGCACTGCTGAGATATTTTGGAATGCCTTGGCTCAGCCATCTGTGCAGCAGTCACCCAGTAAATGTGCTTGTTTCAGTGTCCCTGGGTGAACTGCTGCAGCGTAGCCTCTTGGTCCCAAATGGCCAAGAGTTCAGTAATCTCCTTGGGCCTCCAGCTGGGTCCCCAGTGTCTGGCATGGGCAGACTCCTGCAGCTGGGTCCCCACACCTGTCTCACCACAGTTATTCATGTTGCCTGCAGTGGACTCTGGTGCCTCCTGCCATTCAGTGGTGCCTGCAGCTGTGGTCTGGGTGGCCCTCATGCAAAATTCCTGGGGCTTCTTGCCAGAGCCCAGGCCTCAGTGGTTAGGCCTCTGGAGCAGTCTCATGTATAGATGTCCCATGTACCCAGCTCTAATGCAGCTCAGATGGCCCTGGGTGCCTCTGTTAGGCCAGAACAGGCCCTGGATGTGCTGCAGGCTCAGAAGCAGGCAGCTGCTAGCCCTGCTATGCTCCTGGTTGCTCCCTGCATGCCTTGCAGCCTGCTGGAGCAGCAGGAGTGCAAAGAGGCCAGTAGAGAGGCCTGGCTTGCAGCCAGGGCATCACTCTGGAGGACCAGGCTTCTGTTTGTGTCAGCTCATGCTAGTTTGGCATGCTTTACACCACTTTTTTTGTGGTGCTATTTTGTGTTACTGGGAAATCCTAGTAGCAAATTTTGCCTCCATGCACCAAATAAGCAGCACGCTGAATATTTTAATGTTCAGCGCACTCAGTTTGTGGCATGACTGCTTCTGATTCCAAACTCAAGACCCATCCTTCCTTCTCCTCTTGTGTTCTTCCTCCTCCACCTTTTCCTTTGCACCTAATAAACTTTACATTTTGCCTTTCTCTAAGAACTCTACCCTGGCGGGGCTTTGGCTTCTCTTTGCAGGCCCTGATGAACCTGAGAGCCATGGGGCTAGGAAAGAATCAGGTGGGGACTTGAAGGGAGACTCCTGTTGTCTGTTTATCTCTTTTTCTTCCCTTTTGCATCTCCTTCTCCTCTCAAACACCTACCTCTCCAGTTTCTGCTTCATGCATCCTTTGGACCACTTCATAGTATCATCCTTCTCTTTTTCTCATGTTTTCTTCCACTCCCTACTCTTTTCCTTAGCCCTTCTTGCCTCCATTCTCCTTTCCCCTATTCTTCAGCAGTCTTCCTCTCCCCTATTCTTCCTATTCTTCCCCTAGAATTTC
>NW_005842659.1:7208-9446 GCF_000455745.1 Alligator sinensis | reverse complement strand
CCCTCCCTTCATCTTCTCTACCATAGGCAATTGGTAGCGGGTGCATAGGGGTGCATGTGCCCTGCCTGGTGGGGCTGGTGCCCCCCTGGTGGCTGATACTATACTGTCGGTAGGGCTGGTGCCCCCCCTGACAGGAGGCAGCTTTGGCGGGTGCCCCCCAGATTCAGGAGGCACTAGTCACTCATGTTCTCTACTTCATTCATCCCCACCTCTTCTTTCCTCCTCCTGTTCCTTCTGTCCTCCCTTCTTCCTCATTCCCATTCCCATTTCTTTTCCCTTTATCCTCCTCTCCTCTCCCTCCAGACTCCTCCTCCATGGGACCCATCCCTCCCTCCCCCTGCTGCCTATTTTTCCCTGCCTCATCTGCTTCCTCTTCCCTCATCCATGCCCACTGTAGTTGCACCCTGCCCTCTTCCTGCCTGTTTTCCCCTCCTGTACTCTCTCTGCCTTGTCTTCTTTTAACTGTATTTGCAAATGAACTGGGACATGTGTGAAACACATGACCTGACCACACAAATTACATGTCCATTCCTTCTTACACTCCCACACCTTGTGACCTTTCTCTTTACACACTGTGAAAATCTCATATGGGCAGGTCATTGCCAAATGCCCATCCTCCTGGCACTTCAAGCATAATTTTGGCTGTCCATAGTAAATCACCAGTGCTTTGTGAAGGTGTGATGGAAGGCGTCTTAGGGGGGGGTTCCTCAAGTGACATACTATCTGTCTGGCGCGGGGGCCCTCCCTTCAACTATCCTGCCACAATTTGGCATTATTGGATAAAGGGAAGGGTTCAGTGGAGATCCTCTTCCTGGGGGACCCCGGGGATGGTAGTACTCATGGTTCGGGCTCAATGTTCTGCGGGGCTCTGCCTCCCCTACACCCCGTCCACTCATCAACCAGATAGGTGCCACCTGTGTGGTTTGATCATGCTCAGTCGACCTCCTTTTGCCTAGGGGAACCAGTGTCAACGTGGGTCCTGTTGGGGCCAGTCTGGCTGTCTTGACGGATAGCATCTCCGCTGTGGAAACTGGCAGGCTGGGCTCAAGTAGGCTGGTGTCCTCTTCAATGCTTCTGGGCAGGGCACCTCTAGTTTGTTCTTTTATCAAAAAAAGTAGACTGCTGGAGATGAGAGGGGTGTGGCATTGCCTTCTTCCTCCCAGCCTGCTACAGGGGGCTCAACTTCCCCCCCTGCTCTGAATGCTGGCACTGAGCCAGCTGCACTGCTCCTGCCAGTCACAAGAGCCTCAACACATCTGGCACACTCCACGCCAGCATGCTCCCTCACTTCTCCCTCCCCCCAGGTCCTGGTGGGGCTTTTAAATCTTCCCCACCAACTCGGCTTTTCCCTGCCCAGGGAACAGCTGATTAAAATAGCCGGTATAATGCCAGCTTGTGCCGTGGCAGCCACAGCTCCTGCTCCAGCTCTGGGTGAGCCCCTGGAGGTGAGTTTCCCCAGTGCAGGGCAGGGGGGCTGCTTGTGTGGCTTGGGGTCTGTGGGGACTGCCCCCTTCCCTTCGGGAGCCTGTTGGGGGTGTTTCGCCACCACAGGAGTCCTAAGATGATTCCCAGAGGCAGTTGTTGTACCCCACTTGCCTCCACAGAATCCTCCCAGAGTAATACCTGCACTCTCCAGGCTCCAGTCCATACCCCATCCAGGTCTTGGACCTTGTCCATGTACCTGACTCTCTTCCGGTGCCTTGGTAGCCAAAATCTTATATTCTCCTCTTCAATAAAGTCTGTATACATCTTAATTATGACTACTCGGCCTCTGGTGTCCTCAACAGCCCCAATATCAAAATGTGCTAGGATGGGGTCTTCCCAACATTCCTTGTAGGTTCATCAGAATTTTCAGTATGCTGTCTTATCCCTAAACATTACCTTCCAGTTCAAGTTGCCCAGCATCTGGATTAGGCAATTCATAACAAGTGCCTATGTTGCCCTGTGGGGTCAGGCCAACTCTCAGGATCTCAATATTGCACTCTTAGACAGGAGGGTGTGACACAATTGCACATATACGAACACACAAATCAATTAGGTGCATACACACACACTACCAGCTCAGGCACATACACATCCAAACCAGCCTAGGCACATGCATACCTATCACCAATTCAAGCACATACACACTACACACTAAAAATTAGACAAAAATCAATTGTCAATACCCGCACACTCAGTACACATACACAGATCACTAATTCGTATATCATGCACAAAATGATATATATATATATA
>NW_005842659.1:0-7196 GCF_000455745.1 Alligator sinensis | reverse complement strand
ATATATATATATATACACACACACTCACTCACCAGTTCACACACATACAACCCACCTACACATAGGTAAGTTCCTAACTTGGATGGTATGGTATGTACGTGTGTGCCTGAGATACTTGGGGGAAAATTAAGGTGAGAGAGAGAGTTAAAGTTTTGCTAGAACCAGTGGACTAGAGAGAAGCTGACTGAGGAACTGAGGCTTGGGTTTACTTAAGATCAAGTGGGCCCAGGGTTACTTGAGGTCACTGGTGCATGGGAGGGGGGGAAAAAAAAAGAAGCCTGGTGGCAAGGAGGAGACAGCCAGGAAATAAACTGAGGCAGAAACCTGGTTTCTCAGGGGAAAAGAAAGTGGGGATAAGAAAGTGGCAAAGAAACAGGGGGGTTGGAGGCAGAGAGACACTCAGGACAGGTATTGGAGGTGGCAGTGAGCCAGAAGCAGGAGAGGGAGAAATGAGACAGAAGTTAGAGGGGCGAGGAGCAGAGATTGGAGCAGGGCTGAAACATAGTAAAACAAAACCCAACTTAGGGGTCCAAATAACAGGTTTATTAAACAGACAACATGCTACACAACTCCATGATGTTATTGGTTCACACACACACACACACACACACATACAAGCACTCACAATGGCAGCAGGAGAGAGAGACTCAGTGGAAGGGCTGGAGTCCAGGTAGGGAAGAGAAACAGAGTCCAAGTCCTTGGTTGAAGAGAGGGTGTGGGGTGGTAGCTACCTATCCAGGCTGGAAAGGGGTCTTTGTCCAGCAGGTGTTGTCCAGAGTGGGGTCACAGGCAGGGCCTCTGGGTGGATAGGTGGTGTGGCATAGTGCTGGTCCAGATGGAGAGGGCGTCCCAAGGAGTCAGTCTTCACTACCCCTTTTATGGGGCAGACTACCTCTGATCTCCTATGGGGAAGGCCTGTCTAGGCAGTGCCAGTCCTGTTCCAGAGGGCTCCAGGTGTTCTTACTGAGCATGTGCAGCCTTGGCACAATGGTGGGTTGCCTCATCTTTTGTTTCTTGAATGCTGAGGGTGGTTCCAAAGGCTGGGTTGTTAGTCCAGGTATTGGTGTTGATGGTTCGGTCATTCAGAGGGAGCTATGTTTAGACCTACTGCTATTGTTTCTCAAGCACCCTCATTCATCCCCATTCATTCAGGAACCAAGTTACATAGGAAGGGTAGGTGTGAATCATGGGTTACACAACTGGGCCTGGGGACAGGATGGAGACTTGACAAACAAAATGGAAACTTGACATGACTTATGCTAACTTACATATGTAGGCATAAATCATATAGTACCAGTAAAATAGTAATATAGAACAGTAAAAATCAATATAAACATAATAATTATACAATATAAAGAAGGAGAAAAAACAAAACAAATACAACTTGCTACTAAAATAAAATGCTGAAGCTTATCCTATGTCTTAGCTCACTTATACTTATCTATAGGGAATAGAGAGGGAAAGAAAAAGTCAGAAATGGTTGGGGAAGGGGAGGGAATGCATTTTAAAAGAAAACAAAAAGAAAAACTGGGGGTTTTGCTCCACCTAAATCTTCAATGCCTCTGCAGTATCAGCCTGCTGAAATCTAGACAAGTCATCTCTACCTTCAAAACACCTGAGCAAAACCCTTACCTTTTGGAGATCCTTGTGCAGAAGTTCTTTCTTCTCCTAGCTTTTATCCATTGTCCTCCACTAGGTGGAGTCTCCTAGCCCCCTGGTGAGCGGGGTGTGCAGTAAAGTCAGCCTCAGTTTGGCAAACTGCCTGGCAGCCACTTGGATGAGGGCATGAGGGAGGCCCAAAAGGCTGTACGCCTGCTGGCCAAACAGTGATGGGAATTAAGCCTGATGGCCCAGTTACCCACTTTCAGTTATGTTACTGCTGATATATGCAGTGGCTCTGTATGACTAGACTGGTAGAATTTGAAACAGTGGTAGTTGTACCCTACTGCAAAGCAGTGGCAGTTGCACTGGGCTGGCTTTGCAATAGTGTCTGGCTGTATGGTGTAGCACAGCTAACTGCTCTGTGTGGCCTGTTCTGAAGGGCTTTGATGCAGTGCTGACTTTACACGAACAATTGCCTAGATCAGCCTAAGAAGGGCTTGTGTCACACAACAGGATTAGGCAGACATATATTGGAGCAGGACTTGGGGATGCAGGTAGTGAAAGAGACAAGCAGAAGAGAAATATCCCTTTAGGTGCCTTATTAGTGAATCTACAGGTACCTATGGTTTCAGGTACTCAAGAAGAAAACAATCCACATTAGCAATTGAAATGCAGCAACTTTGTTTGTGCTTCTCATCAGATGCTTGTGTTAGTAAATATTTTAGATAACTCTTGGAATGAACACCTATTTTGACTGCTGTTATCCATGTAGGGTGGCTGCTTCCCCCACAGAAGAATGGATCACCTTGACTGCATAGTAATGTTAGAAAAGTACAAAATTTTCACAGCAGGAAAGCTTTGATCAGTAACGAAAAACCCTTCTCTGCCAGTGAATTGATGTTGCATAGTGATTTACACTGAGCTTTTGGACTATAGAAAAGAACTTTATCTTTGAAAAAATAAACAAAACTTTTCACTAGACTATCATTTTGAGACTAAGGTTTATATAGTACTTAAATAATTTTCATTCAGAAATTAATCTGGATGAAAATGGACTTCACGTTTACAAAGACGTACATTATGGTTAAGCACAGATGGTCAAAAAGCCCGAGGCTGAATTGACTCAGTCTTTGCAGGTTAGTCTAAACTGCAAAGATTGAACCAATAAGCAAAAGAACAGACATTAGCTTTTGATTCAGGAAATGCAGTCGCATGCCTGCAGTGGCTCAAGCCAGAAGCTGGGGGAGCATGGCTCTCTGGCACATTGCCAGCATGGGCTGTATGTTTTCTTCCTCTTCCTGCTGCCCCTGAGGTCTTTGGGATTTGTAATCCACAATTATAGCAGCAGGACTCTGAAGGATTGTTCATCACTTCCTCTTTCTTCTTCCAGGTGCTTGTGGGATTTGTAGTCCACAGTCACAGCCAGCAGGGAAGCCCCATACTTGCGGAGGGGGGTTTAACCTCCTCCCTCCCTGGCCTCAGGCCCCAACCAGGGTTTGCCTGGGGTGGGGTGGGGGGTAGCCAGCCCTTGCTGTTACAACTAGGGAGCAGAGGGGTGGGGCTAGCCATGCTCTCTGGAGCAGATAGTACAACCCAGCCCAGGACTGCAGGGCATGATGGGATACTGGGGAACTCTAATTAACTTGAACCAGGAAGGGGTCTGGGACAGAACTTTCATAGACTAGTTTGACTTAAAATCAGTTAAACCTGGTTGAAGTTAGTCTCAGACTTATCTTAAATCAGTTTTGGCCATCTTGAAACTGGTTTATGTACACTGAATTTCTGTTCTGTTATAGGTTTAAGCCAGTTTCTGATCACTTAAACCAGTTCATGTGTAACTTCTGTCCCTAGCTGAAATCTCAGTAATAGCAATGCTGTACAATCAGTAGCACAAACTGAGGGAAGTCTTGTACCTATTAGAAGTATAGCATTATACGCATATGAATGCAGGTTCTTGTTATAATATAATGTTCAGTAAGAAAGAAAATGAAAATAGTTTTTGTCCTTTGTAGACACAAACTGTTTTAATATTTTAATGGCTAAACTATTGTAGGTACAATAGATGTGAAGGAATGCTTAAACAGATTGGACACATTTCCATTTCTCCAGGGTTATTTGTTTAGTTATGTAATCAAGTTGTCACTTTTTGTTTTATTCTGCAAACCTTTTTGTTGTGAAAGAGAATGCAGCAGAGTTTTAAAATGTAAAACCAGAAAAAAAACCCTCTCCTCCAAATCCAAAAATAACTCCTCCAAAATAAATGATCTAACACTTCCACCTTTCATACTTTATTTTTAAAGTCTGCCCTGGTACTTGATACTTTTCTGTTCAGAGCATGGTATTGGCACTGAACAAACCAGATCCTTTATTTCATATTTCTGCACTATATGGCACCATCAATCAATGACTGTGAATAATTGATTGACCTCTCCTAATGCCCAGTGACAATTCTTGTTCAGTCATGTTAACTCAGGTTTTGTGTAGGGTTGAGGGCCATTCTTCTTTTTAATCTCACAATAGGCATAACCAGAGTTGAAGTATGAGGCTGAAGCCATTCCTTGCTCTCAGTTCTGAGTTCCTACTTAAAGGAGTTCCTGGATCCTCAAAGACCGAGGGTTTTTAATTTTTTTGGTTTGGTTTAAAAAAAAAAAAAAAAAAAGCTAATATAAGCTTAAATATCACCATAACGTGTAACAGTAACTAATATAAATGGGGCCCAATCCCTGCCCACTGGAAAAAATTATTTTTCAGTGGCATGCGGCTTATTTTTCCCCCTGTTTACACCCTGAAAAATATTATACCTCATTCCCTATTGCATATCTTTGCTAGAAATGAAGGAAAAACATGTAGAACTCAACCAGATGCTGCAGTTGGGAATTTCCACATTCTCCTTCTCCAAGTTGTATGTAAGTTATCTGCATAGAAATTTTGGGGAATCTTGGTTTGTGGTTGGACAGGTTAAAGGTGAAATATAGCAAATTTCTTGTGAGTTATTTTCCAACTATATATTATTCTTATTTTGTTTACTGTCTCTGGATTATTTCTAACAAAATGAATAGTTCAATGGTTGCTCCATAATAGCATATTTATCAACTGTTTATGAACAAATTGAACAAATGCTTGAAACATATTGTTAAATAATACTTTTGTTCAGATGAATGATTTATGAACACTTTAATTCTTTGAAGGAGGAACAAGGGTCTAAGAAGGAGACAACTTCAGCCTTATGGGCAAGGCAGGGCAGGGCAGGCCACTTCTGCCCAGGGCACTCTGGTGGTGTCTGCCTCCATGGGAGCTAGAGACTGTGCCCCTCTCCCACACTTTGGTGAATTGGGAGACTAAGTGATGGGAACAAAGGATCTACTGTGGGGTGGGTTCTGAGTATATGGGGATTTGTTTCTGGTGGCTTGAGCTGGGATGTGCTCCAGAGTAGCAAGAAAATATATTTTTTGCAACAGGCAGGTCTCCTCCCTTTCTCCTTCTTGTGAAGTATTTCCTTAACAGGGTAGCTTAAGCAACCTCTGTGTAACTGCCATACAATTGTTTGCCCTTGTGATGGCCAACTTTGTTAGGCGAAGTGTTTTCACACTGCTTTGGAAAAATGATGTAGGTCCTCTTTCCATTTCTATTTCTATTATGATTCTGGTAGTTAAACACTTAAGGAACATGAACCACAGTTTGTTTTGAGCCCCTTTCCTCCATCTTTTTTGTAGCATCTGAGGAAGCAAGAAAGTAGAACTGATTCATAGAAGAAATGATAAGACATGGAACTGTATTTGTAAAGGGATATGTATGGTGAGAGCTGTTTCATTGGGAATCCAATTAATGAGACATGATGAGACATGGGGATGGAAATCCTTCAGAGAGGGGTAAGCCGCTGAAGAAGTTGGCTGCAGACCTGGAAGGCGAGAAACAGCAGGAGGGATTCACACTCTCTCCTTCCAAGAGTGCAGGGGGCGGTGGTCCTGCCTGGCAGCGGTGGCAACTGAAGTAGTTAAAGCCCAGGGTGGCCAGCATGGGGATCGAACACACGGCCTTGGCGTTATTAGCACCACGCTCTAACCATCTGAGCTAGCCGGCCGAAAGACCAAATTAGCTCCTTTGATGCAGCTGGTTCCGACCAGCCCAAGTCAGGCAAGCTAGTCACCACCCCACGAGACTCCTGGACTGCAGCAGCAGGTCACCCACCCAGCCACAGCAACAGCAGCAGCAACAACAACCACACCAGCAGGGGGGACTAGCTCAAGTGGTAGAGCGCTCGCTTAGCATGCGAGAGGTAGCGGGATCAATGCCTGCATTCTCCAAGGTGTGCTGGGCTGTTGGCTCCTTCTTGCCGAGGTGGTGGCCTGGCCGGAGCCCCAGCACAGCTGCTTTCCAGGCCCGTGTGGCCTCTGGAGGTACTACTGGGGCCTGGATGGCTCGTTTCACCTGCCAGAGGCAGAGTAGTCTCTGCCCCGCTTGTGGGGCTAGTGCTGCTGAGGCAAGGCTAGCTGGGGTCGTGGGTGTGGCGGAGGAGTAGGGGGCGGTGCTGGGCTGAGCCACCCACCTCAGCGTGCCCCACCACCTGCCAAACGCCAAGTGCCTCACCTGCGGCCGACCCCCTTGCACAGCACACCTGCAAGCCTGGGGGTGCCACTGTTGAGCCCCAGCTCAAGTCTGGGATCGTGCCCGGTATGCAAAAGCCAATAAAGATACCAGGGGTGAAAGTATAAAGAAGATTTATTGCTAGCAATACAAGGTGCAAGCGGAATAATTTCACGTAACAAGCACACAGATTCTTAATTCTAAGCATCTTTTATACAGGAGTATTGGACCTTCATAAGCATTCTTGTTTGCTAATTGGTTATAAGGGAGTGACGCAAGGAGTTCTTTACTGAGCATGTCTCTATACCTGTGTTTTAGCTATGTATCTCATTTCCATACATGTATGTTTCATTAGCATACTTTCTCCCCACCCAGGGGTGTGATTCTCAATATTCAAATCAGCTCTTTGCCCTAGTCCTCTGATTCTGCTTTTGTTTTCAAGCCTCCTTTATCTAAGACTGTCTCCTCCTTATCATTGCAGATGGGCATTAGTTACATAACAGAAACTTTTGCTTGGGCTTTGTATAGTGGTTTCTAGGTCAAACATGACACTGTGAGACGGCAAATGGGAGCCCTAGCAAATCGCGTTGTATTGTTTTGTTACTATCAATTACCACAAACCCAGAGACATGTAATGTCATCCAAGGGATTGTCATTAATTACAGTAATTTGTAAGGGGGATTGCGTGGCTCAGGGGTGCAGTAACGGGATTAGAGTAGCTTGCGTTATGGGAAAACTAAACCTGAACACAAAATACAGGCTCACTTAAAAGCATATCCTGGGGTACTGGTCAGGAATGGAAATGGGCTGAGTGCAGGAGAAAGGGACAGGTGAAACCACTAAGACCTGCTCATTGGAAATGCTGAGACGATGTGTTTGTGCTCTGGATCCATGCGCTCCTCCTTGCGGAGGAAGAGGACAAGCACAAGAGAGATGGGAAAAGGCACAGCTCCGTCCTGTGTTCTTGCCAGACGGAGCCAACTAACAAATGTGCAGGGAAAATTTGATGT
>NW_005842658.1:888819-912669 GCF_000455745.1 Alligator sinensis | reverse complement strand
AGGGGCGGGTCCCCACACAAGCTGATTTGCCTCAGGCCCTGCGACTGGTAGCAGCAGCACCAATCTTCCTGGCATGGGCTGTGCCCCATGTGGATCCCAGCCAGCAGCACCAGCCTCCTGTGATCCAGCAGGCAGATCGGGGGCTTGCCCACACCCCCAGGAGGACTCAGCAGAGGCCCATAGTCATCCCTGGGGTGTGGGGGCCTCTGATTGGCCTGCAGGATCACAGGAGGCTTCTCCTGCCACCTGGGACAATGCTGAGTGCAGCCCACACCCAGAGCCAGGAAAACTGGTGATGTCACTGACCCAGCTGGCAGCAGCAGCCTCCTGTCATTCGGCAGGCAGATCGGGGCCCGCCTGCACCCCCAGGAGGGCTGTGGGGGCTGTACCGGACTGCTCCTGGGGATGCAGGCCTCGATCTGCCAGGTGGATGACAGGAAGCTGGTTCTGCCACCTGGGGCCAGCGGTGAGGCCCAGGACAACTCAGCTCATGTGGGGACCCATCCTCACCTCAATCCTAGGGCGGAGGAGGGTCCTCGCATGAGCTGATATGCCCCAGGCCCCGTACCAGAATCCCCCAATCCCGGGATGGTGCCAGGTCCCCACATAAACTGATATGCCTTAAGCCTCATACCAGAGCTGACCCAAGGAGGATGTGGGGCCTGGGGCAAATCAGCTCATGCGGGGACCAGCCCCTACCCCGATCCTGGGGTGGGGGCAGGGGCGGGTCCCCACACAAGCTGATTTGCCTCAGGCCCTGCGACTGGTCCCAGGCAGCAGAACCAGCCTTCTGTCATCTGGCAGGCAGATCGGGGGCTTGCCCCTTGGGAGCAGTCCGGTACAGCCCCCACAGCCCTCCCAGGGGTGCAGGTGGGCCCCCGATCTACCTGCTGGATGACAGGAAGCTGGTGCTGCCAGCTGGGTCAGCAGCATCACCAATCTTCCTGGTGCTGGGTGCGGGCTGTGCCCAGCGCTGTCCCAGGTTTCAGGAGCAGCCTCCTGTGATCCAGCAAACCGATCGGGGGCCCCTACACCCCAGGGAGGGCTACGGGGCTCTGCCAAGTCCTCCTGAGGGTGCAGGCAAGCCCCTGATCTGCCTGCCAGATCACAGGAAGCTGGTGCTGCTGGCTGAGATCCACACCCCCGGCAGGGAAGTTCGGTGCTGCTGCTGCCCCCAGCCAGCAGCACCAGCTGCCTGTCATCCAGCAGGCAGATCGGGGGCTTACCTGCACCCCTGGGAGGGCTGCAGTGTCTGTGCCAGACTCCCCTCCGGGGGTGTGGGCCCGTGATCTGCCTGTCAGATGACAGGAGGTTGCTGCTGCTGGCAGCGACCAGCACTGAAGCCAAGTAAGCCTAGCTTCGAAACTTGAAAAGTTTCAAAACTTTTTAAATGTTCCAAGTGCCCCTATTTCATTTTGAAGCTGTTTCAAAGACTTTTATTTCATTTTGATTGTGCTGTTTTGAGCTCAAAAAGCATCAAAACAGCTTCAAAATGAAACACCAGGTGAAATTTCACACAGCCCTACCCAAAACCTCCTGTGCTAGGTACATAAGTTACACATAAACTGGTTTAAGTGATTGGAAACCAGTTTAAACCTGTAACCTGGTTGGATCTAGTATCAGACTTAACTGATTTAGGTCAAACCGGTTTATGGAACTTCTGTCACAGATCCCTTTCTGGTTCAAGTTAACTCACAGCCCTCCAGCATCCCAGAATGCTTTGCATCAATGGGCCATGCTGTCTGCTCCAGTGGAGCAGGGTCTGCCCCATCCCTCTGCTCCTCAGTCTGCTTCCTGCCTGAGTCCATCAGCCCATAGGGAGGTAGGGAGGGGAACAGACTCCCAGACTCCCTAGCCAGGGTCTACACAGCACATGGGGGGAGGGGAAGTCCCTGGGGTGGGGACTTTTCAACCCTCAACAACCTTCCTCCCTCCCAGCTGCTGAATGATTCAGCAGCTGCAACAGGAAGCAGGGAGGAGTCCACCCGTTGGGATGCCTGCTCATGCAGCCCAGCATGGGGGCACCAGGGAGCTCCCATTTTGGGGGGCTTCCTTTTACCCCAGCCCAGGGTTCCCCAGCCCAGGGCAGCCCCAGGGAGCTGAGGGGAATTCTTCCCCTCCTGAACCCCAGAGCTGCTGGCCTTAGACCCTGCAAGTCTCAGGCAGCCTCAGGAAGTGGATGGAAATTCTCCTGCTCCTCAGCAGTCAGTTTTGCCTCAGTTGCTGTGAGTCTGAGGCAAAACTAGTGCAGAGGAGTGAAACAATTTCCACCCACTCTCTGGGCTCCCCCGAGACTCACAGGGGCTAAAGTAATCAGCTCTGGGTTTGGGAGGGGAAGAATTCCCCTCAGCTCCCTGGGGCTGCCCCAGGCTGGGGAACCCTGCACGGCGGGGAGGGGAAGACCCTCAAGGTGGGGGGCTCCCTGGTACCCCCATGTTGGGCTGCATGGGCAGGAAACATGGCAGCCTGTCTCTGATGGGTACATCAACAAGGCACTAAACTAAACTAGGGGTGTCAAACATACAACCCATGGGCGAGATCTAGGCTTTAGGTCACTGGACTGATCCCATGCACCGGGCCCCAATCCCACATGGTGCAGGCAGCACAGGGGGTTGGTTCAGGGTGCCACATGCAGCCAATGGCCCAGACTCCCTGTGTTGTGTGTAGCACTGGATCCAGTCCACATGCTGCAGTCAGTGTCTGCCCAGTGTCTGAGATCCATGCTGTCACAGGCCAACTGGGCACTGTGAGTGTATCAATTTGGTTGCAGGCCGACTGGGTGCTGCAAATGTATCAGCCACTGGGCTGTTTGGTTTGGGATTGAGGAGGTGGAGTTGGGAGTGAAGCAAAGACAAATTTCACTTATAACAGTAAAGATAAATTTTACTTATAGCAGCAAAATAGCCACAAAAATATATTTTTAAACAGCAAAATATGGTTTACACATATAACAGTTAATAAAAAGGTTAAGCTAATAAACAGACGATATAACAATAAAAGTTAAAAATTGGCAGTGATAATAAAAACGGACAGACAAATTGACAAAGAGTTCCCACTTGGTTGGCAACTTATCGATAGTCCTTCAGTGCCAGGTACATGTCAAGTTGATTCAGTGAAGTCAGACGTCCTCGATCAACGCTGTCAGAGGGAGCACTGTGGAAGATTCCTCAGTCAGGATCTGGTCCTTGCTCACACTGGGAGTCTAGAGTCCGGGCTTGGAACAGCAATGAACTTTCTGGTCCATCCTTCCTACTGGTCACCTGACGTGTGTGTTCCTTTATATCTTGTCCTATGCTAATCTGTTGGCTTTAGAGCCATTCACAATCTTACCCTACAGCTGTTACCCTATGGGGTTAAAAGATGTTAGAAATTATTATAATAGGTTACTGCCTAAACTTGGGTTTACCCAATAAGCAAATCACACCACATCACTTTGGGATCTGAGATTAGCATTTTCTGCGCCTAATTTTAACTTACTTTGTTACTTCCTTTTGGAATTTTTTGAAATGTGTTAATTATACCTTGTGATCAGGTTTGTCATTTTTACTGACCTTTAAGCAAAAACTGTTAGGTCAGCTAAAGTTTGCAGCTTTGTTTTCTAGTTCCGCTTCTTGGGGCCCATGTTAATCTTATGATTGGTACAGACAGTTAATTTTAACATTACGGTTATGCTTATGACAGACAGGGTACGTCTGCGGGAAACAATCTTACAAGCTTTGCCTTAGCTAATATTAACTATATGCCATTGCTAGATGCTTTCAAGAAGCAAATCTTTTTGTTATAATTTGCTCATAAACCTCTTTGGTTCTGGCCATCACACCATGCGGCGCCCCAGGCCAACTTCCTATGCTGCCTGTAACATAAGTTCCCTCCCACATGCTATAGGCAGCATGTACCCTGTCCCAGCCCTGAGGGCTGGCATGTGCCATGAGCAGTATGTGGGTTGGATCCAGTCTTGTGGGCAGGGTGAGTGATCCCAGTCTGGTCCACAGACCAGCTCAGAGATGCTTATGCAGCTCCTGGGGCTGGATGAGTTGGACACTCCTGCCCTAAGTGGACTGAGCCTAGAGTGGCCATCTTTTCAAAAAGGGAAGGTGAAACACATGCCTGCCTTCCCCTTCCCCTCCCCCCCCCCTCCCCTGCTCCCCAGAGCCAGGCTGAGCAGGGGTGGATGCAGGCTTCCTGTTGTGGGCTTGGGGCTCCCTGCCCTGCTACCTTTCCCTTGGGAGCCCCACGCCAGCCACATGCCCCCTGCCTACCCAGCAGCAACACAGGGGCACAATTCCACTCTGCCACTGCCCTGGCTGCTGCCGGGTGGACAAGGGGCATCTCACCATGGCAGTACGGCCAGCTTGGGGCACCCAGGGGCAGGGCAGGGAGCCCTGAACCTGCAGCAAGCAGCCAGCATCTGTCCCCACCTCATGCACAAATCTGGGGGCGGAGTACATGCTACCCTATGTCCCCTGCTACCTGGACGAGCTGCCTGTGGCTCCATCCCACTTCCTGTTCTGGCCCCATGCACCACCCTGGATGCGCAGTGTGCCCAGCCCTACCCCACTCCTTCCTTCACTATGGGGGCCTTGATCTGCCCCCTTTCCCACTCCTCTATACCCTCTCCCTCCCATAGACTTACCTGCAGGGAGCTGCTCTCCACACTGCCCAGCTGTTTCCAGCAATGTGCATGCATGTGGGCATGCACATGAATACAGTGGCCCCTGCATCCCACTCCTGGCAACCCCAAGCAGCCCCTCGCACACTGGAATGCCACCAGCCTGCAAGGGGAAACCCACCTTTTCCCAGTCCCTGCACAATGCTGTGAATCTGAAACAAATGCTATCCTGGAGTCATGCAGCCTGGGACCAGGATTTGAGGTTCCCATTGCAGGACTGTCCTGCCCAATTCACAACGGGTGGTCACCCTATCTGAGCCTGACCCAATGGCCTTACAATCCATAATGATCACTAAGGCATGCTGAGAACAGCCTACTGCAAGTAGCATCTGTGTGCCAAGTTCATTTGGTGAAGATATGTGGGAGACTGATTTTGGCAGTGGTCTGCAGCCCTGAAACTCCCACCTCCTTTTGGTTGATCAAGCCCTGAGCCTAGACATCTTCTGAAATAGGGGTAGGCAAAATGTGGACTGCCAGGCCATTCTATCCGGCCTGCGGGGCCCGCCCCTAAAAAATTTAGAAGATTAATATTTATCTGCCCCTGGCTGCCTATCATGCAACCCTGAATGGGTTGGCAAAACTCAGAAAGCGGCCCTCTGCCCACAATAATTGCCCACCACTGTTCTGAAAGCACCGTAAAATCTTCCTCTTTGGGTAGGCATTCAACAGACAGGGTTAAGCTGTGGAGCCTCGTCCAGGGAGCTTGTTCTTTTACATATTTTTGTGTGTTTTTATAATTCATCTTTTTTTATTGTAGCTTGAACCTCTTTTAGGGAGGCCAGGATATAAATCTAGTAACTAAAAAAAAATAAATAGCTTACATTGACTTTCTGTGGAATTTGTGTCATCAGGAAGCACTTTGAAAAATCTCACCCACTGTAAATGTGCCTAAAACGAAGCTCTAATCATTTCCTCCATGGCTTTTCAATGCTGTTGTTTTCAAAATGTTTTAAATGTTGATTTCATACATTATTTGTATGTATGAATGTGAGGGTGACTATTTTGGATCTCAGGCAAGGACCTTGGCGCTACCTAATTAAGAGGTTCCTTACTGGTTTCTGCTATTGATCATACTTTTGATCTTAGTCAAGTAACTTAACCTTTCTGTGCCTAAGTTACCTCATAGGAAGTAGCATTTGCCTAAAGGGAACTTTTTTAGGTCTTAATTCACAAACTTGTTTGAGATGCTTTGAACTACACACAATACAAAGTAGTAGTGTTATTTATTCTGCTCCTTGGTTTTGCCTGTAAGCAAAACCCCCATTTTGGTCTCCACATAGTTCTTAAACTTTGGTGATAGCAGATTAAAGTCATTTAATGTTTCATCATATGCTTTTTGTGAATATGGTTACATTAGCCACATCTACACAAGACACTGACTGTGCAGTCGTTATTGCACAGTCATGTAGTGCTTGCATACACAAGTACTAAATGACTGCACAGTAACTGGAGTTACTGCGCAGTAGCTTCCCTGAACCTTTTTTGGTGACACCGACTGTGCAGTAGCTCATTACAACTGCACAGTAGTATCCATCCTGGAGTCTCCTGTCATGCAATGCTAGTGCGCAATAGTAACAAGCTAGATACTGCACAGTCAGCATCTTGTATAGACGTGGCCATTTAATAAGAAAGATAATAGAGGAGGAAGTATCATTATAAATTTGTGTCCCAAAATTCATACCAAAATTTAGAGACAATAGGAATTTTCTGTTTCTCCATGAAGTGCTACAGACTAAAGAGTACGAACTAAAACATCAAGAGCAATTCCACTGACTTTCATAGGGTTACTCTAAATTTACATTCACATGACTGAGATCAAAATCCAGCCTTTCAAGTAGCACCAGTACTACAAAGAGCTTCTGAGAGCCCCTTGCAATAGCTAAATTCTCTTTCAGGGAGATTATCTGGTTGCAAGTAGTTTCTTTTGTTAACTGAAAAACAACATGAGGACAGGTCTTATTTTGAAAGGATTTTTGTTCTCAGAAATTCTTTTCCCGTGTGTAACCTCGCAAACAGGTCTGTAGCCACAATGGATATCGGGGAGGAAATCCAAGCTGTATTCAGTTGAGCAATCTTGTAAACCCACCTGTGTTGAACCCAGGTTTTGGGCAAGAGGCAAACCCCAATGTTAGGGCCCAAAAAGGGTGGAAGGTGTCAAGAGAGCCTGTACTAGTTGAAGTGAGCAGCACCGTGGTATCCCGATCAATGCTGGCTATGGGCCCACCTTGATTTTAGTAGTGAAGTGAAATTAGCTGCAAACAATGAGGTAAGGGGTAAAACAAACAAGGATTTATTAAAACAGAACACAGGGAAAAGGGAAGTGGAGATAACAACGATTCACAACACTATTCATGATGCATGCAGAACTTGGAAAACAAGGCAGGGAATAATACCGACAAATACAGAAAGTCACTTTTCTGACACTAGGGAGGAACCAAGAGGAACATCAGTCGCAATAGCTAAGTCAATACATGGTGAAGAAAGCCAATTCAATCTTAGCAGGGACCTATCTGGTGAGAAAGCAATCAACAACAATTCTCTCTCCCAAGTGACAGTTATACACCCTGAGAAAACAGTCCAATTGCCAGCAAGCTCCCTAAAATGCATTACCAGCCCACCTGAGCATCACCTTAGCCTGGGGTGTTTGAAGCTCAACCAAGCCCCACACAAATAAAAGCATCAGCAGGGAAGCATAAATTAAGAGACCCTCTAGAAGAGTAGCAGAGAAAAGAAAAGGAGGTAGCATCACCTTCCCATCACCTACGTGTCTACTTCTGGTTTTGTCAAGACAGTGTCCCCTACAGTGCCAGGGACCTCCTCAACCCCGATACACTTATGAGTTATGTGATCAGTTTTCCCATATCAGCATGATCTTACCTCTCAAGGCAGCATTCGGGGTTCGCCCAGACAGAGTGCAGGAACGAAATTAAATGAAGCCTACATCAGTGAAATACAAAATTGCCATTGTGGACGGCAGGCCGTCACCTCACTCCAAAGTTAAAAGGCTAATTACCAGCAAAGCGTTCTGGGAAAAGTTTCTATATGAGAGTTACCTCAAAGCAGAAGGATAGTGGTGATTTCCCAGAGGAAGTAGCTCTAGGAAGGTGACTGAGTTCTAACATATGAATCAGCGACCTGGGTGAAAGGGATCTTGGGGCTCTCAGTGCTGCAACCTGGAGTGTTTGAAATGCAGATGATCATTGTGTCCCATCATAATCTAGGCATATTGCTGCCATTTCCTATTCCTTACGCTTAAAGACACCACGACTGTATCAACACACACATGTAACTCCAGATACAAACCAAGCTGAAAAGGGGCAGAATGGGTAAGGGTCACTGATACGATAGCCCTCTGGTGATTTATAAAGCAGACACTGCAACGTTTGGGGGATTGATGGGCTCCTTGTTTCAATGTCCCAGGTGGGGGGTCACGCCAGAGAAAGGGGCTAGTCGTGATGAGGGCACATTCACAGACATTACAATTCCAGATCCCTTTTGCCCTGTGCATAGGATGGAGAACATGTGCTTACAGGATGAGAGCTGGTTGGCTCTCCATGTGCCTTGGTTCTGCTACAGCTGCAGCTTTATTTCTATTAGAACCCTTTTCCATCCAGCTCCCTCAGCTCTCCATATTAATTTAAATTCCACGTTTCTCCCATAGGAATGTCCATGTCTCCGTGCAAGTGTCTGCGTCCCAGGCAGTATTGCTAGATGCCGAGATACTATCACACAGGATAAGATACAACTGCACAGCACTGTTCATTCATGTTTGGGAAATGTAGGTATGATTAAGACCCCAACCTTCTTTACTGTTCATACGAGGGCCCTGCTTGTTATATAGAATTGTGCTCCAGGGTCTCCTTTTTCAGTTTTAAGAAATGCTATTTCAGAGAGTCCTGAAAACTTGACCCAAGCACAAGCTGATGAAGTGCTGTCATCATGAGTCTCCTGATAGCTGGCAAGGATGTGAATGGCTCCTCCTGCCTGAATGGATGGTTACCTCTGGAACCTAAGACTGACACTTGATGGTAAACCGAATAGGAAAAATGTGGGCACAGTGTAAAAATCAATTGAACGGCAAAATAAACAACACAAGAACAACAGGTTCAGCCCAATTGCTCACTTTTTTATTTAATTCTAAAATCTCCATTAAAAAAAAAATCATCTGGTGGTCTTACAGATTTTCTGCCAGAATACTGTGAAATCCAGGAATGTTGCTATACAGGACACTGAGCTTTGCATACAAGCCACAATGAAAAACTTATGGTCATCCTAGACTTCTTCTGTCCTACTGAGTAAAGGACACTTCCTAAAAGATGCAACACAAGAATCAAGGTTGCATTTCCTTTCAGGCTTTAAATACATTTTTGTGTGGGGGGTGGGGGGTTAATGTACAAGAATCTCACACTAAAGAGCGAGACAAATTAATTCTACGTGTAAAGTTGTGCCCAATTAATCCGAGTTGGGAAGTCCAGGTTTTTCTGAGCAACGAGCTGGATCAGCTGCAACAGATGCAAACTTCTGTTTGACTAAAATGAAGCAACAGACGGCAGTTTCACACTGGAATCCCCTGTGCAGGACAGTTTGATATTTCTTCCAGCTGTCGGAGGATTTCTTTTTGGGTTTTTTTGGTAGTTAAATGTCTGCCTTTCATATAGTTTTGCTGAAGAAGTTCAGCTATATTTTCCACGTCGAAGACATTATTCATGGCTTTGTTTCCATAGTTTTTATATACATTTTCTCTAGAAAAATAATTACACCATAACATGTGATCAGACACCCCAGATAAAAGACATTTTGGCAAAATTCTTCAACATTCCTCTTGTGTAGTTTTCTAGCCCGCTGTCCTGTTAGGAGGGAGGTTCAAGCCTTGCTACCAAACAACCTGAAGGACCAGCCCTTTAACCTTTCAGATCTGCATTGACTCCAAAGTAACGGCAGTCGGAGGGGTACTCTGTGCACTTGTACTAGCTGTGTCATAAGCAGCTTCCTTCATCACCTGCCTTCACGTCCTGACACTCAGAGTTCAACATGTACTGTGTCATGGGAGGGAAGGACTTAACCCTTTGATACTTGGAGAACGTCATTTTAAAATACAAGGTATCAAACAAAGCACAATGAAGTCTTCTGTACCCTTAAGGCAGACCTGAGAGTTCTCCCATGAATCCCTGCCGCCATGTCATCTGTAGCTACATTATCTCTGAGGCCTTATCCTGTATCCACTGATGCAATGGGACTCCTGCCACCTTAAGAAGATTAATGTTGTGCCTGGATTTCATACCAGTCTCCCCTAGCACATGCAAATCACTAACGTTTGAACATTCCTTGGATCTCTGTATGTTTTAATTAGTAAGCACAAAACTGCTTTGGAGAAAGAAAAAAACCCATTTAAGATCAAAGTGGGCTTTAATTCACATTTACACTTGTTATGTACAAAGGACCCAGCTAGTAAAAGGAGGCTTATATTTGTTTCAGATGGTAAAATATATAATATTGCAATAGGAAGATATGCTGTGTTCTTGACCTAAATGATTTACAAGAAATGTAACAAAAGGTAGTTTAGTGGTTGTCTTTGCCAACATGAAACTTCAATTACAATTAGTTTTAAAAAGAAAATGAGAAAGCTCTTTAATCTCTATTAAAAAAACCCCAAAAAACCTTGAAATTTTGACATGACCCAAAGAATGAATTAAGCCATCAAATATAAAATGGTTGATGTCATGGTTATCTTACAGGGCTATACATCACTGTGTGGAGAACATATGAGCATTTCTGCCCTGTCAAAAATAGGCATTTAAAAAAATTAACTGCCCAAAATAAACAATGCTTCATTTACTTCCAGATGTCCCCAGCATCTTTCAGTACAGACAGGGGGAACAACTGCATCAATATCAAAGGATACCGACACAAGCCATTACAATATAACTATTGTGTCTGCAGGATTCTACAGCAATACAAAAAACTGCTCCAGTTGTGACCCTGCTTCATTCAGGATCAAACTTAGGGCCATTTAGCTAACCTGTATCACTACGGTAGGGGTGTCAAAGATATGGTGTATGGGCCAGATCTGGCCCATGGGTCTCATATTGATCCCTTACATAGGGTTACCATAATTGTTTTAAGTAAATCCAGGATGGGTGGGGTGGAGGATGTTGGTAGGGGTGCATGCACACAGACACTCTCTCTCCACCCTGTAGCTCCCAGGAGTGGGGCTGGGCAGGATAGTGTTGCGCGCGCACGCGCACACACACACAGCTCTGATCCCACAGCTGCCAGGTTCCCTCCAATCTTGAACTTTTGCTTACATTTTTTCCAATGGCTGGGACACTGAAACAAGCTATAAAGTCCAGGACTGTCCTGGCCAACTTTGGACATATGGTCAAACTATTGACATATGGTCAGACTATTGTGGCATGCACTGATCCTGGCTACACATGCTGCATGTGATGCACTGGGCTGGATCCTGTGCCATGGGCGCTGCACACAGCACAGGATCCAGAGGCATATGGATCCACACAGCACAGGATCGAAGGCACACATGGCATGTGACATCTGCACCAGCCCAGCCATGCACACTGGCTCTGGTGCTATTCCAGATTGGGTCCAGACCATTCCTGTGCTCTAGAGCCAGTCCGCAGGGCCAGTCTGACATAACTGCCACATGCAGTGCGTGCAACATGTACAGTGAAAGCCCCAGACCCGTGCTGGTGCATGCTGCATTCTGCATGCAGTGCATGGGGCTGGATTGGGCACACACGCTGCTCACAACAGAGGGCTAATCTGTGGTATGCACTACATGCAGTGCTGCACGGGACAAGTGGTGGCAGACAACAGAACAAGAAGCAATGGTCTCAAGCTACAGCAAGGGAAGTTTAGGTTATATATTAGGAAAAAACTCTCACTAGGAGGGTAGTAAAGCCCTGGAACAGGTTACCCAGAGAGGTGGTAGAAGCTCCATCCTTGGAAGTTTTTTAAGACCCAGCTAGACAAAAACTTGGCTGGGATGATATAGTTGGAGATGCTCCTGCTTTGAGCAGGGGGTTGGACTAGATCAGTGTCTCTCAACCCGTGGGTCACAACCCAAAAGTGGGTTGCAAAAATATATGCAAGGGTCATGAACAAACTTTAAAAATGGATTCTCCTTTCAATGACAAAAATGTGGAAACCTTGTCTTTTCCCTTGCAGACTATCAGAGTCCCAACCTGCAAGGGGCTGCTTGGGGCCCCCCACCCCATACACACATGCCCACTCCACACACCTACCCCATGCCCCACACACTGGAGAGCTGAGGGTGAGGGCCGCTGGCTTGGGACTGGCCATCGATGTTTACAAATGGGTCCTAGTACAAAAAAAGTTGAGAAGCACTGGACTAGATGACCTCCTGAGGTCCTTTCTGATTTTCTATGATTCTATGACTCAAGTCCAGGTCAGGCCCACAGACCAGTTGTATGTACCAGAACCAGCACACAGGGTGAATATGAAACAGGCACCTCACGTACTGGGCACCCCATGACAGCTCCATGTGCAAGCCCTGGACTTGGGTTGATGTGCACTGCATGCAGGGTGTGCACCACATGAAGTGTCCACACTGGACTGGCTCTGTGCGCTGGCTCCAGTGCAAGTGGTCAGTCTTTGGGTCTGATCCAGCCCACAAACCAGCCTAGCACCCACCACCCGGCCATAGGGCAGGATGAATTTGATAACTCTGCACTACTGGATCAGGAAGAAGTAATGATTACAGCATAAACGGTGATATGTGCTCCCAAGGCAGCAGATTACAGAATACTTTTATAGACATGTAGTTAGAAGACCAACAATATAAAAATCTTAACAGGAACAAGGCTGCTCATCAAAATGATACCACTCGCTCTTTGTGTTCCCTTTTATAGTCTGCCCCCTCTCTGCCCATTCTGTTGAATCTTTTGGGGATAGGGACCTGTCAGTGATACTCATGATAGCTTTATGCCAATCAATGAATCAATGCTGACCTATTCAAGCGATCATTCACCATAATTTACAGATATGTAGAGAGCTAGAGAACATGCAGCTAAGCCAGGCACTCCAAACAACAGCACAAGAAGACTGAAGGAAAATCCAAGTGAAACTGAATTTTATATTCCTCTTCTCTAATGGATCCATACTACAGTTATCATCATCATCCTCAATAGACCCCTAGGTAAACATTGAGATTAAGTGTGGGAATAAAAGAAATCTCATAGTACGATGGCACCCAAAGGGTATTGGTAAATAGAGGTGCATCAATACATCAGTCCCATATTGGTTCGGCACCGATAGAAGGAAAATTTAAAGTATCAGCAATTGGCTTTTTATTGGCTGATGTGGCCGATAATGTCACTGATAAATGCCCTGTGCATGCGCGCAGGCAAAGCGTAGCGCAAAGGCAGCCAGGAGCACAGCCCAGCAGCGTGGAGAGCAGCATCGGGCTGGTAAGTCTGTGGTGGGGGAAGGGAAGGCAGATTGAGGCCCCTGCAGTGAGGGAGGGAGTGGAGCTGGGGCAGGGGCAGGGACTGCCCAGCCAAGGCAGGGCATGAGATGGAGCCACAAGCGGCTTGTCTGGGAGGCACGGGCAGAGGGGCTCCCACTGCTACACACACCCCAGGAGGGCATGGGTGCGGGAGCCATGTGCTCCTTGGATCCGTGCGCGCCGCCCACAGATCCAAGCACTGCCGCCACCTGCCCTGAGTGCAGCCTGGCTCAAACCCCTTGCCAGGAAGAGCTTAGCACAGCCCTGGCTCCAGCCCGCAGCAGCAGCCCGCCCTCGCTCTATGTACAGATCCAGGGCGCACATGTCCCCCATGCCCTCCCAGGGTGCATGTTGTGGTGGAAGCCGCATCTCCCGGATGACCTGCTCATGGCTAAATCCCACGCCATGCACTGCCCTGGCTGGGCAGTTCCTACTCCTGCCCTAGCCCCAGCCCCACTCCCTCCCTCACTGCAGGAGATTCGATCTGCACCCCTCATGCCCCTTCCCTCCCCCCGCCCCTTCCTCCTCAACAGACTTACCAGCCCGACACTGCTTTCCAAGCTGCCGGGCTGCGTTTCATCAGTCAGATCGGCATCGGCTGATATGGCTCCTTAAAAATTGGCCATCAGTATGGGCCCAAACAATCTCTATCAGTGCACCCCATTGGTAAATGTCAAATTACTGAGAGAGAAGAAACAACCAAGTAGGGTTCTGCAAAAATGTATGTAGAGGACTCACAACATCCAAAAAAGCAAAAAGATGATTACAATCTTAACTCTGCCACTTTAAAGAATGCATCATAGTCAAACAAGCCAAGTCTTGGTCATATTGTCTTATATAAACTTGCATGGCTAAGGTTAAAGTGTATTTTAAATCTAGCATTTGCATAGCAGTGTATTACCACCATCATAATGATTTCATATAAAAGGGCAAAGTGTTGGATGATCAGTTGTTTATTTTTTGTTGGCTGATTTGTGATCTGTCCAAACTTTACATTGCATTTAAAATGGAGTCTTATGGAATAGAATCATATTTTCTTGTGCAAGACATATTTTTCATAAAATTAAAAAAAATAGCAAGGGCTATTGTTGCTCTCTCTTTGGCTTCTATTGCCAAGATGGACAAGTTAAACATACAGAGCTCTGACACACCAGAAGTATTCAAGAACCAACACTGGGTGACTTCAGGGCTTTTATTAACAAAAACAAATGAGAAAATTATTTTTTCCAAGCTGCAAATGTTTTATTATCTGGGGAAAAATATAAGAACTGATGATTCCTTCCTTCATACATATAGCTGACTTGAATAAAAATAATTTAAGAAGCTTTATTTTTACATTACACAAAAGCCATTAAAAACTAGGATTATTTAATGGAGGAAACAAGATTATTCAGAGAGAACTGTTGTCTAACTAGTGAGAAACAGTGCTCAAATCTTGTAACTCAAATATGGAGTCAATCACCATTTTCACTCCAGTGAAGAAAGTAAAGCAAAGTTATCTGTAAAAGAGTTGAACTCTGAAACTGGCACATAGTCACACTAGTGAATACTCATAATAAAGCAACAGTTCTAAGATCTTACCCCAATCATATAACATTCAGTCTTCAAAAGGTCAAATCTTTTAGAAATTCCAATGATGAACAATCTTTCCAGTGTTCCTACGATCCAATCTGCTAAAGCCCGCTTGATTTTGGAGGGGGTTTTTGGTGCTATTTTTGTTTGCTATTACAAGCAAATAAAAATTGTATGCAAACTACATTGCAAAATTTTCCTTGCCCCCACACTTTGGGCCAAGTACTTTCTTTTGACAAAGGATGAAGCATCATTGCTTGATAATCGTTATGCGGGTAAAGGATGGCCAAGCAGATTTTGTGCATTAGCTGGCGCATCTTCATGACAATTCCATAAGTGGGACTTAAATATTGGGGCATCTGTTGTTGTATAATTAAACAGAAGTGCATTTACAGCTGGGCTAGAATGACATTGTTAGATGACAACAGGTCTACCAACTAGTTCAATTTCTACACGTATCTTGTGGCAAGCACTTCCAGCATATACACCGTTTTTTAAAAACTGTATGTATTCAGGCTGTATTTTCCATTCATAGACGCATCACTTGTCTGGTGTTTTTAGTTGTATCTAAGTAAAGATCATTTTTTCTCTAAAAAGCTAGGAAACTCTGAACATAGGTCAGCACATTGTTGTGAACTGACTTTAAAAACCAAAGGTTGCAATGACATTAGCACATCAAAATTTCACTGTAGAACACCCAGGTGAAATGTCATTTGTGAAAGAAAAAAACAAACCCAAAAACATGCAGGGAAAGAATGAGGTGGATTTTGAGCAGATATTTATTTCTATTAAGGATCACATTAAATTTCATGTAAATGTCATAGTTATGACTGTGGGAAATACTGAGGGAAAAACAACTTTCACTTAATACTAGGAACAACAGAATGTGAAAAAATACGACTACAAAACCTGTCAAAACTGTTTCCCTACTACAGTCAAACATTAGGATTTTTCTCCCTTTTGAAGGCCACTGGATTTGCAAGCTTGTACTGAGGTTTAAATATCAAACAGATGCCATCTAAAGGAGTACTTGACAAGCCTCTTTTGTCAAATGTATTTAATTTGAACGTGGGTTTTTGTTTTTTTTTAACTGTCTAGTTTGTAGTACCCTCCCAAGAGTTTAAACACGACACTCCTTCTCCTCAGTGCTTTGCCATTTTTCATTTGGCAGATGCTAACTACCACACCCTTCCATTTCCTAAGGAGCACAAGACACTGTGAACTGCCCTTTTATTTTGTCACCCACATCATCAATAGCATTACAGCCCTGGACCATGACTTACAAATTAACCAGTGCCCCTTTTGTTGATGGGATGCTTTCTTTTGCAGCCACATCTGGGTAAAAAATATTGTCATTTTGAATGACAAAAAAAATATTGTCATTTTGAATGAACGGGGGCTACAGGTTTCTTTTAAAATTTTCAGTAAATGGGAAGATGGATTTTTTTTAAGCACATAATTGGATCCAGGTGACGGATCTCACCAGATTCGGACAGTTTAAGAAAAGCGTTCCTTTCTCAGTCTGTAATTATTCTTAGTTATAACATGAAATATTCTACTGGAATGAGCTAAAGAATTTTGAAAATATTATTAATTATATTTATTTCTTAGGTGTATTTTACTTTTCTAAATATATTACTCATTGATTTAATTCAATCAATAATCTACCATATTGTCATCCAACTATAGCAATCCAGAAACATTTTCTGGCTATGGAAGAGGCTTAATTATTAAGCCGCATCTTCCTACAAAGCTTCAGTATTTTGATTGGAAAAAAGCATTTCTTATTGAAATAATACTGAAGTGGAGCACAAGCCCTCCTCCATCTATCTGAATGTTAATTAGCTTTTCAGGACAAAAGGCCAATCACATTGAATCACATTGAATGTTCAAGACAGCTCAATGGGGAACTCCGGTGGGACAACAGTATATCTTGGGTCAAGTCTAGGGATGAAATCCTTGAAGTGTCTAGATGCTTCAGTATCAAATACGTCTAAAACTTTCCTATTCATGAGAGCAAACCTGAAAAAGAACAGATTTGTGATAAAGAAAACACTTTCCATTTACTTACAAGTACAAATATTAGCAAGTGCTTCAGTATTGGAATGGTTTCATTATTATGAAATATTTTCCTTCCTTTTGCAACGCACAGTGATAAAAGGCATTAAAAACCCAGGGTGTTTAAAGTTTAATAGCAGCTGAGGGGAAATACATGCCAGTGGTGCCCCTAGCTAACAAGGCAGAGGATTGAGCTAGACATCTGGAGGTCCCTCCCAGCCCCGCTTCTCTACGCTTCTATGAAACAGGGATCTCAGCTATGCTACACTTGCAATTTACTTCTGAAGCAACACACATTTTTATTCTAGACAACGCAGGTGCCTTTTTCTATCTGAGAAGTAAATCTGCTTATGAAGCGAGTCACAGAGCACATGTTTAGCCTTTTATATCATACTTTTATATAATATAGCCTATGTGGGGGGTTTTGGGGTTTTTTTTTACCATTCCCCAGGAAAAATGTCCCCCCCGCCACAATCTGAGAGAAACCATATCCCTGTCCCCATTTGCCCTGAATCCTGACAGCAATTGTAGTGGAAGAAATTGAAGCATTTTTTGAGTGCTAAATAATTGACCTACACATTTACTGTATATGATTTTCCATTTCCAATTCAAGTATGAGATTGGGGGCAATGGGGTGGGGGGTGAAGACAGCTGCTGATGCTCTGGCTCCAGCTCTGGCTCTTGCCCCAAACCAGGGTTGGAGCTGCAGCTGCAGCTGGTCCCCTTGCCAGCTCCCAGCTCTACCCTGCCGCCTCTCCCCGACCCCGCTGCAGCAAAGGAGGTGGGGAGGGAGGGATGGAGAAATTTAGGACAACCTTCCGATAATTAAATTCTGTACTTTGGGGGATGATATTAAATTCAGGTTGTCTTGGATTCGGGAAAATACTGTATATCATTTGGGCACATATCTGTTATGTTTCACATAATACTTCACACTCCATAGGATTCTTAAGGAACCTTTCATCTCAGATGAATTAGGGAGGGAAGTGTTCTGCTTAAACACAAATTTGCCACTATGCTCTTCTACACAACAGTCATCTGTATAAAGCTAGTTTGTGAAACAGAAAAGAAGGGATGGAAGGGACCTGTGGAAGTCACCTAGTCCAAACCCCTGCCTAGGGCAGGATCATCACTCTCCAAACCATCCCATACAAATCCTTGTCTAATCTACTATTAAAACTACACAGTCTAATGCTAGTAGTTTAGTTGTGGCAGTAGAGTGCAGGCTGCTGCTTTAAAGCTAGGTCAGGTATGTTGACACGAGCTGCGGTGACTCCATTATAAATGTCCCCTAAGTTCTTACCTGCCCTTTGTCAGCCGTAAAAGGAATTTCCAGTATGAAGGTCTTAGATGTTGAACTTCCATCACAGCCTGCAAACAGATTTCAATTATAATTTCTTCAAATCAGTAAGTAAAACATTCCTTGGCACAGGTACTAAGAAAAAGAAAGTGAATTCCTGCTACTCTTACTCTAATGATAGGTAGTCACAAGCCAGCTATGCTATTGCTGTTGGGCTATATGCAAATGAATATTCATGCTACCAGCCACAATCTGATCACCAGACAACAGGCTGTTGTCTCCACATGGAGCAGGGTGATCGCAGCGCCTCAACCCATCAATTCTCTTAATGTAAAGATGGAAAATATGCCATGTTTAACAGGGATATGGGTGTGTGACTGGAAATTTATTTTTGTTAGACACTTGAGAAGGAAACTTGCAGGCAGGGAATTTAATTTTCTCTGTCCAGAGGGGTATCAAAAATAGACCCTTACTCCTGGAGAACAGAAATCTCCAGAAATCCATTTAGCCTGAACACAATAACTGGATTGGGAGGGGAGGGACTCCAGGTGAAACCATGTGGAAATGAAGGTGGGGTCTGGGATGTAGTAGGAGATGATCAAAGTTGATTTATTCAGGACAGGAAGGGCACTGGTACCCATCCTGGGATGCAGATTCTTCCAGCACCTCCCAGGCCTGACTGGGAAAGGTATGATAAAAGAACAGGTGGGGATGGGAAGGAGTGAATGAAGGAAGTGAGCTGGGCATGAGAAGATGAAGAGGTGGCTCTGAGGTGCAGAAAAAGTAGCAGGAATTATTACTGAGAGAGTGGGCAGAAAGGATGGAGAAGGAGATTCAGGAACAGCAAAGGGAGAAAATGACTGCAGCTTGTCACAGGCCGTGAGACTGGAGATCTCCTTCTTTGTTTCTGCTGATTTTTTACCAAGCTGTAATTGCAGCAAAAGTTAATTGAGTGTGCAATTTGCCAACTTGGCAGAAAACTGTGGGGAAGGTTAAAACTCTTTGAGGAAAATACTGAGTGAAGCAAAGTTTTCATCAATGAGTTCATTTTGTACTTCTCTTTTGCACCTTGAGGTTTCTTTCAAAAGAAGTTAGTATCTACTCATGATGATGACATTACATTAGAAATGGGTGATCTGAGTCATGGAAAGATTAGATGACCTTTTCTACATTAACACTTCAAAAGCAGGGAGAGAAAGCATGGGGCCAGGCTCAGAGATCATGAATTGAAGTCTTGCTTAAATCACCAGATTGTCCTGCCTCCTCCATAGGATAGTATCTCCATTTCAACCCATTCAAACATTAAAATGAATTAAGGAATTTTGATTTCTGTTTGAAGCCTGAATACTCACTGCCTGAAAGCAGATAGCTGTGGAAACAGCATAGATGATGCTGTCTGCATGAGGAAAATAAGGAACCTTTCCTGCTTCAATGCCTTTGAAGTACATGGTCTGTAAAAGCAAAACACACATGCCAAATAAATCATATGTTAAAGGAAAGCTACTGACTTTGTATTTAGATATACTTCCATTCCTGGAGTCCTCAGCAAATATTGTGATAACTACTGAAATTAACATATAATTTTTTTATACTAACAACCAGGGCCTGTAAATTAATCTGGACATTTTTTAACTTCCTTATAACATTTTCTTACTGGAGTGAAGAACATATTCAGAGTTCCCCAAGGTGGTTGGCTTCAGTCTAAGGAAAGGGGGCATATACAGAGAAGTAGCAGTGGAAATATGGAACGCTCTGTGAACTCTCTACAAATACAAGGAAAGGATTTGGTTTTCTCCCCCTCATTTTGTACTGGTTCCTAATACATCTAACCATGTCCAGGTCTGAATATACTTCCTCACACCACTCCTGAAGCACTCCATTCAGTTGTACACAATATAACCAACTGCACAATCCCATCCCTGTGCATCAAACAGCACACGGCCTTCCAGAGAACAGAAAATACAACGATGGAGGGTCTCAAAAGATGGGAGTGGGAGGAGGGAGTCAGCCTTTATTTAAAAAAATAAGCTTGGTAGGAAAGAAAAAGAAGATCTGATGGAATGGAAGAAAGATCAGAGACAGCAAAGGATGTACGGAAGAAAGAGAATCCAGTGAGAAAAATGAAGGCATGGCGTGTAGTTTACCAGGGAACAAGATGGGGATGAAGATGTCCATCCAACCACCTCACTGATAGGAGATGATACAACCAGTGGCTGAGAACCAGCAACAAGGTAAAGTGAAGCACAGATGGTCACTGCATTCAGCAGTTTAATGCTCAAAACTTACATACCTTTCCTATCCTCGGTTTACCAACAGTAATTAACCACTTCTCAAACATTATGAGAGTGAACATTGTTGCAAATGGCTGAAATGACTTATTCAAGGTGATGTGTTCAAAGCTTTAGACCTAATCATTATCTAGCAACAAAGGCACCAACTTTTCAAGAAAATTGCTAAATAGGTTGGTGTAGAGTGCCAAAGGAGCAGGTCTGTACAACAGTTGGGGGGGGAACACTTCAGCAAAATAACCCTGAGATCATACAAGACAACATGCAAGATTCTATTCAGAAATATTAAAAGGGCACCATTTGGTGCCTTAGTAATACAAAAGTATAAAGGAAATTGCTACGTGGAACACAGTACAGCTTGTATTTTTTAAACTAAAATGGTAGCAGGTTTCCAGCAAAGAAAAAGGAAGTCAAAATATTAATATGAAACCAGGGAAATGATCTTTATTGCATTTCTAAAAATATGGAATTTTATTATATATTTTCTAACAATTAAAGGTGAACTTTTCAAAAGCCCCTGACTGGTTTAGGAAAATAAGTTCCACTTTTAAAAGTGCGACTGGGGAACTGAAGAATTTAAGGCCCAAATCCACCTTCTCCATTAGGCGGATAAGAGCGCTTACACGTGACTGAAGTTAGCTATGAAGACTGGGGTCACTTATGCAGAGTTTAGATCCTGTTCTCTCTGATGAAAGTCAACTCAAGTTCTAGGCTTCGTCAGCCAGAGCAAGCACCTCTGCCCCTTCCCAGGATAGTCTGCTTGCCAAGATTAGGATCACGACACTGTCAGTGGTGATACTGGATCCCTTCTGAGCATGCTCAGGAAGACAAGTCAAGTTATTCAGAGAGGTGCAGGATCTAAAATCTGTAGAAACAGCCTTTACTGCCACATATGTGACTTATAATAGCTGCATAATTGCTCCCTAGCTGCCTAAAACAGGAGTTGCATTTGGACCCACATGTAACTGGCATTCTAACAGGCTTCAACTCTTAAGTGTCGCTGGCCAGTGGTAGACAGTGAAAAAACCATGTGATGGGATCTGAACCCCAATCCCAATAATTGCATGCCTTGCCCTGCCACATATGTAGGGCAGGATGTGTGATTATAGGGATTGGGGACAGATCTCAAGCATGTGACTGCCAGCAGCCCAGCCTTCCAGTTGCAGGAGATGAAAGGCTCCCTGAGGATGGAGTCAAGAGGATCCCAGTGCAGGGGAGTTTAAACCAGGCAGGGCTGCTGGGGGTGGAGGATCAAAGGCTTCCAGTGTTAACTGTGTAATAAGTGTAACAATTGCCAGGGGTCTTGGACATTTCTGAAAATGGCATTCAGGTTCCTAAATCACTTAAGGGTTTTAAAATGGTTTACCTGAATGTCAACATGATATTTCACAGAAAGGGTATAAAGGGTATTATAGATCTTGAAGATAACAGGAGATGAAGTTTGCTACAGAAAGACCTCCTTTTATAACAACAAATCTATCATGAGGCAACAAGTCAAAGAAAGTGACTATTTACTACCCTGAAACAGCTTGGAGTTGCATGCTTTTCTTTTTGAGAAAACGTGCAGAGTTTATTTTCTTGAGCACAGCTTGATCCTCCAAGCAGCACACGCCTCTTTGGTCAGTAAACCTTGGCTTGCATAAGATGGTAAAAGCAGTAAAAAAAAATGAGAAAGCACATAGCGTTTTTCTTATTGCATTGCAGCCACAATGTCTCAGAGTAGAGTCCAGAGAAAACCATCAGCAACACAGCATAACATTTCCTTATTATAAACGGAAAAATGCTCCAGTAAGTAAACCTCATACAACAAGGATGATGCAATGGGCCTGAGATGTTTTGATCCATCATTAGATATATCCAAAGAGAATTTGAATCAGGATTACTAGGAATGTGCATGACTAGGTTACATATCTCTATGTTTAATGTGTCATTTTGTTCCATAATTTTTCACATTTCTCTGTTTTCACCTTTTCAAAAGGAATTCAAATGGTGGCAATAGGACCTGGATTCCCTAACATCAGTAGAAGGAGACTGACTCAGGGACAAGGCACCAGGGGCAGGCACTGTCAATTTATTCCAGTAATATTGCTGTGAAAAGAGCCATGATATTTCATGGAAAAATCATAGTGACAAACTTAAAAGCCTAAATACACCATTCCTAGTCAATGTTTCAAGGCTTACCCTCCCTTTTAAGAACATAAGGGTGCATGTAGACGTGTTACAGGGCTGCTCTGATGTGCTGTAATTGCAGCGTGTCAGAGCAGACTCCATTAATCGGGTCTGCCAGTGTGTGGTAATTACCGTGCTCAAGCCAGCTTCTGCGTCTCGTATATTAGTGTCTTCATGTTTCAAAATGGTAACAGGATGCTTGAACTAAAGCTCGTTGCACAAGCTTTAGTTCAAGTGTCCCCACCATCATTTGGAAGTGTGGGGATGCTAATACATGAGACTCTCAGAGCCCCACTAATTAAAGTGACCCCCCCATGTAAATATGCCCTAAGAGCCGCTATTTACTGGACCAAACCGCAGGTCCATCAAGCCCAATATTTGCAGTGGATACTGGCTAGAGCTCTCTGCTTGGTGTCCTCCCTTGGCACCTTGGTTATTAACTTGTAATATTCACTCCCATCTCTGTTTTGTCATTTACTGTCCCAAGATATCAACTGTTGTACACCTAACAGCCTTTCTCCTGAAAGGGGCTTGTGGTTCCTGGTGGACCTAGGCCCACTGTGATTGCACAACAAAATAGGTACGTCTCACACAGATCCCTGGCAGATGAGCATTTAAAAGCACAATAGGACCTGATGTATGAGCCCCACAATTGCACTTCCTGCCATGCCACACGTGCAGAAGGTGCGACTGTGGGATCAAGCATCAGACCATACTGCCGGTAGCAAGCTCCCAAAGCCTGGAGCTGCCAGCTAATCCAGACTCCCAGCTGCAGAAACACATGGTATACCCCTGTGGCTGGAAGCCCAGATCAGCTGACAGCTCCCAGCTTCAGAGGCACATAGTGTGCCCCCGTGGCTGGGAGCCCCAGCCTGGCTACATGTTCAATTAATGGCATGAAAGGAACCAGCCACAAATTTATTATGTATATTTTGTGTAATAACTTTGTGTGGCTCATTGCTTGTTTTATCATGCCATTAACTGCATTGCCGTGTGGCCAGCTAACTACTTAACATGTGATTAACTGGTTAATCATGTCTTAAGAGCAGTGTGGCCCAGGAGGCACAGTGGCACACACTGGATGTTGATGGGAAGGCTGACCAGGGGATATCTATTCCCACTCCTCTCCCATTGCAGCTTCCAGCATAGAGGTTTCTCTCCCAATACATGTGTTCATAAATTGTGATTATAAATATGGATATGCAAACAATGCCTGGGGAGTTGTGTTATGAAATTATTATTCTTCTTCACTTTTCCTTGGCTTAAATTGATACTTTTTTTATCTCTGAGATCTGATAAAATAATGTAT
>NW_005842658.1:830199-888793 GCF_000455745.1 Alligator sinensis | reverse complement strand
CAGCAGGAAGTGTCATTTAATCAGTGCTCACTTCAGTGAATGGATCAAATGAAAATCTGATTCATTAAAGTAAACAGGTAAGCATTCTTGGCTATATGTTAAGACATAAGCTATTCTGAATTGCCCCAACTTATCATTTAGACTAATGCCGAACATCAGGAAACAAAGTCAGGAAGTCAGCTGTAACTTTTGGTAATAAATTTGAAACTGAGGGCTAGTGCTGATTTGTATTTCTGGCAGAAGAGACAAAAGGCACATTGCAGAAATCTAAAGTTCCAGGAATGATATGGAAAGCAGAGGGCTACCAAGGAGACAAAGGAGAAGTTAATGGAGAAAATATGCAAAGACCAATGGCTAATGGACCGTTAGGTTTAGTCATGGAAAGGAAATGAGGTCATAAAACCGAACCATCATTTGGCACGTGTTTGCTTGCATGCAGTTCTATAGTGCAAATGTAATGTGATACTGCACACTCTGACAAAGCTAGTAACATTTGTCTTCTTTCTCTTCCCTATTACTGCAGCTAGGATGAAACACCTGGGAACCAGCAGTGCATACCTTACCTCCACTAATTTGGAAGCTAGGTACATGGAGATAGTAGTACTTTTGTAAAACATCATAGAAACTCCTGCCAGGGACCCTGCAAAAATTGAAAAACAAACAAAAATAAAAACATACATAAGATTTTCAACTATTTCTTGATGTTGCTGTATGATGCAGAGCTCAGCACAGCTGATGTTACACAAATTTGTGCTTGCTGCTTCTGTATCAAGCTTCAGTGATGTTTCTGTGTTGCATATGAAAGGGTGTTTTGTGTGTCAGCTTTTCAAAAAAAGACAGATCCCTTTTGTTTTGGCACTTTGAGATAAAGCTGAAGTCCAGTGGCCAGCAACATGGTCTCAAATCTCCCCCCCACATCCAAAGACCCCAGCAGGGAAATGGCATAATGCAGGGGTGCCAAAGATCTGGCTGGGAATTCACAGGCGAGGCCCATCACTGAATTCCCAGCTACAGAGCATTGCTGGGGACGCGTGCTGACAGGTGGGGGTGGGTAGGAGCAACATCTACATTAATCTCTGTGCTGCCTCGTGCCCTACCACTGCTGTCACTGGGTCCAGATCTGGCCTGTGAAGCTCCTTGTGGTCCACATCCACCCTGGAGCTTCATGAGAAATGGACACCCTGATCTAATGGACCCATGCAGTGAGGGGATCATTTGGTCTAGTCTGTGCTCATCTCCGCTGCACAGGAAGGCTCCACTGAGTACTACATCATCAGTATGAAATCCCAAGCATACTCTGCACCCCAACCCATTTGATTCTGCAGCCACAGGACCTTCTTTGGCCATAGTGGGAAGGGGCAGGACCCATCCCTCTTTTAACTGCAAATACCATTGTATTCAAAACAGCAGAAGAGTTCCTAATTAGAAACTGGGAAGGAAATCTTGGGAAGTAAAAATTGGTAGTCATCTACATCAGTCAGGTGTCAAGCAGAAGGCAGGTCAGGGTAGCATCTTAGAGACTAATATGTTCAGAAAGGCACAAACCTTTGTAGGTGACAGCCTACTTCATCAGGTGCTATGAATGGACTTGCAAAGAGCAGGGGTACAAAAAAAAGGAATAAAGTAATTTAAAAACAAAAGATAAGGACAGGGGAAGGCCATTTATGACAGAGGCAAAGTGGGGTTGAAGAAATCAAAAGGGCAAAACAAAGCAATTAACCCACTGAGGGTTAAACTTACTGAGGAGCATAGGGGTTATAAATGCTAGCTCAAGTATCTGGATGAAAATGCAGCATCTCTGAGACCATACTTAATCCAATCTATGAGTGATTTCTTGTTCGGAAATTTTATATGTTCAGGTTGGTTTAGGGAAGTTCAGTTTGGGCATTTAAGAAGTTCTGCTGTTTAAGAAAAGCTACGCGGAGGTCAGTGATGAAACGTCCAGGGAGGCTGAAGTGTTTTGCCACCGGCCTGTGTGCCTTTCTGGAACTGCTGTCAATCACTGCCCATTCATTCTTTCACGTAGCGATTGCCCCTGTTCAGTGTAGGCAGCAGAGGGGCACTGTAAGCACGCTGTATGCACTGTAGCATATGACATTTCTAGAGGAGCAGATGAACAAACCCCAATCACTATAATTCATGTTGCTTGTTTGTCTGAGCAACCAATGCCATGTACGCTGCCACACACAAAAGCTTATGTCTTTCTGAATGAGTTAGTCTCTAAGGTGGTGCTTCCCAAACTTTTCCCCAGCATGACTCCATTTATGACCCCATTTCCTTAGCATGGCCCCTCACTCCCACCTCACAGCCTTCCACTCCTCAGGTGCCCCCCACTCCCCACCCACAGCCCCCTGACCCTGGCAGTGCCCTCACTCCCAACCTGCAGCCTCCCACCCCCCAGGTGCCCCAGGGCCAGGGCCCGCAGCCCCTGCCCCCAGCAGCACCCGAGCCCTGGCTGCTGCCTGTGGGAAGCAGTGTCTGCTTTGGCTGGAGTGGAGTGTGGAGCCCAGCTCTCCCGACCCCCAACCCCCTCTCCCACGGGGAGCATGGCCAAAGTGGAGCCTGTTGGGGAGAGAGAAGAGGATGTGGGCTGCCCACCCTGCCGCCCTTCCCACCGGGGCTCCACGGCCCAGCAGGAGGGACCCAGTGTGGAAGGGAGCACTGCACTGCTGTGTCACCTTGGCCCCCCTGCTCTCCTCTGCCATGTCACCTCTGCTCCCCTGCCCGCCTGCCACGTTGCCTGTGCCCCCCCCCGGATCCCTGTTTATCACGACCCATCCACTCATGTTGCAATCCCATTTGAGGTCGCAACCCACAATTTGGGAACCACTGCTATAAGGTGCCACCTTGCCCTGCTTAGAAAACAAAAGACAACGTTACACTTGTGCAGAGAATAATTGGTACTAAACGTGCCTGGACATTTCCTTTTATAAAAAAAAATGTATCACATTTACATTGTTATTCATGTCTAATTTATTGGAGACTTATAATGACTGATTTCCACTGCAGTACACACTCAGCATTTGTTTTCTTGTTAATTAAATACATAGGAATTTTGGAAAGGAATGGCCGGGGTGGGGTGGGGGGGAGCGCCAATTATATGCTCAAAAGTAATAATATTTAGAGAATCTGAATCAGGTGCATCACTCATTTTTCTTTATGGACTTACCAGCTATAAGTGCATGAAGCTCATCATCCAGGTTTCGTACCCAGCGCAGGAAACAACTAGTTCCCTGTGTTCAAGAGGATAATAGCATATACTTGGTTAGTATTTTTTTAAATGCTTTAGTTTTATAACAATGCACACAGCATCCAATAATCAAACTTATTAGCCTCAATGCAAGTGTTCATGAAGGATAAGCAGCTATTATGATAACAATAATTGCTTCTATTTCCACTACAGCCATGAGGCATCTATCAGTGTAGGGTCTGATGCACTTCATATAGTTTCAGTTTTTCTCAGAATCAGTCTAACTAACTGTAACCAGACTAGTCAACTTTAAGCATCCTTTAAAGAAAGGAAAAGAAAGCCGGTTCCTGCTTGCTCTCCATCCACATGAAACAGCTTAATTTGCTGACCAAAACTCTAACTGGTGAGAGCACTTGCTGCAATGAAAATAAATAGTCCAACAGCATGAGAGGCAAAGACGGTGACCTTCTCATGGGCCCAAACACCTTGAGACTGTTCATGTGTCAAGTTAGCAGGCCCAGTAAAGTATGATAACTGAGGCCATCATGAACCTGAAGAGTATTTTTATATCACAAAGCCCTGCATGTAACTAGAAGTCTTAATTGAATGCAGAAAGACCCCAGGAGGTACCATCAAATCTTCTAATTTGACATTCTATATGTCAAAGGCCACTGCATTTCACCAAGCTGCACCTGCTCTGGGTCCATTACCTTGTCTTTGAAGCATAACTTCTGTTTGGATAAAGCATGGTTTCCAAAAACTAACCCAATGATGATTTAAGGCATGGAAATCCATCACTTTCCTTTGGAGTTTGTTCCAGAACTTAATCACTATTGCTATGTTTAATTTCGAAATGGAATTTGTCTTGCTTCACCCTCCATGCATTGACTCGTCTTGCTTTGCCTTTCTCCAGTACGTTATGGAGCCCTTTAGTATCCAGGATCCTCTTCCTGGGAGGGCACTTGTGCACTGTAGTCAAGTCACCTCTCAATCGTCTCTTTGTCAAGCTAAAGTATTTAAGATTCCCATTGTAAGGCATCTTCTCTAGTCCTCAACTCAATTTTTCACTGTCCTTTTTTAAATATGGACAACAAAACTGTATGCTTCTACAATTCTGTGATTCAGACAGAGCCTCACAAGCACCTATGTACAGAAGTAAAAATCATTCCTCTAGTTCAACCCACTACTCCTGTTTATACAACCAAGGACTGCATTTATCTTTTTTTTTTGGTGCCAGAACATACATAGGAAATCTTACTGAAGTGCTTTCCCAGTATGACCTCTTCATCCCTTTCACAGTCCTAACTCTGGTTACCTGTCCTTTAGGTGTGGCCTGCATTCCTTATTTCTATGGCTAGGGACAGACATTACACATAAACTGATTTAAGTGATCAGAAACTGGTTTAAAACTGTAACAGAACATAAGTTCAGTGCACATAAACTAGTTTCAAAATGGCTGAAACTGGTTTAAGATAGGGCTGATTGAATGTAGTATCAGACTTAACTGATTTGGGTCAAACTGGTTTATGCAATGTCTGTCCCAGACCCTGTTCTGGTTTAAATTAAACCAGAGTCCCCCAGCACCCCAGATGCTTTGCAGCCCTTCGCAGTCCAGAGAACAGGGCTGGCCCTGCCCCTGTGCTCCCAAGCCAGAGCTCTGTCAGAGACTACAGGCACAGCAGGATCTGCCTGGCTTCCTCCTAACCTCCCCTCCTCCCTGCCACTCGCTGCTGAAGCAGGGGTCCCCCTCTCCCAGACCCCTTTCTGGTTTAAGTTAAACCAGATTCCCCTAGCATCCCAGATGCTTTGCATCCCTGGGCTGGCTGGGTTGGGCTGTCTGCTCCAGAGAACAGGGCTGGCCCCACTCCTCTGCTCCCTAGCTAGAGCTCTGGTGGAGACTACAGGCACAGCCTGTCTGCCTGGCTTCCCCCTGCTCCACCCCCCTTATTGCTCACTGCTCAAACAGGGATCCCACCCCCCTTCCTCCCTCCTATCTCCCACAGCATGGACCCCAGCCCCATGGACCCTAGGCATGTGGTATGCTAGCTAATGCTGAGAGGTGTCTCTGTGTGCATGTCTCCAATTTCCCTGGGACAAGCAGACAGAACAGTGTCTGCTTAGGGCTTTTTGGAGCTAATCAACAGGTCATTTCTTCCTTGGGAAAAAAGCTGTTTAAGAAGAGCTTGAACTAATGAGAGAGGCTTTTGTTTTGTTGATGGGATGATAAATGCTGTGTTATCAGCTCCCTGCTGGCTCCCTTGCCTGTCAGGTTTGCAGACAGTATGAAGTAGCATGAAGAGGGAGATTGAAAAGCTCAGTACCATCAACAGATGCATGCACTGCACACACCCCGTTTGCCTCAGAGTGCTAGCTGGGGGTTTGGGTCTGGCAACACTCCTGTCCCTTGAGCAGCGAATGGAGAAAAGCCTGGGACGGTGCAGGCTGGTGGGGATTTAGAGCCCTCCCTAATCAGTGTGTCATTCCATGCCCTGGCCACCCCAACTTCCCCTCAGCTCAGCACTTTGGAATGGAAGGGAGGACTGGTTTAGCACCCCCTGACTTCTAACCTGAGCCACCACAGGCATGTGCCTGCATTTCCTCAGTCCAGAGGGAATGTCTGTACACTTGCAAACTGATTCAACCTAGGCAGATTAGACTAACTTGCAAAGATTAAATCAATTCAGGATCAGGCTTTTTGAATGTCTGTCCCTAGCCTATATGTGCTATGCTGCATTTGGATGTATTAAAATACATTCTATTTAAATAGACCAAGGCTACCAACTGATTCAGATCACTTTGTGTGGCTGCTCTATACTCTTCTACTATTAAAGTCTACCAACTAGCATCATCTGCGAATTTCTATCAATGGTGAACGTAGCTTACTTCAACCATGCTGATAAAAATGTTGAATAGTATTAGGTCTAGTATTGACACCGTAGCGTCAATAAAAACCTGTAGCACAACTAGGTTAAGTGACAGGGACACCAGCCCCAGGCATCAATTTAGAGTGGGCACCAGAAGGGTGGCTGCTAGGAAATCTGCATTGTAGCAAAAGCAACCTAATTGTGGGAATCCTGCACCATTGCAGCAGTAGGCAGAATGTGGCAGCAGCAGCAAGGGTCTTTGAGTCTTTGTTGTCAGGTAAGACTCTTTTGTCCCTGGCACCTCCCCTCATTCTCCTGCTCTCTGGCATCTCTGTCCAAAGTGCAAAATTCACTACTTACATGTTTGTTAAAAATACTGTAATTATTTTGTCATTGACAATTATTTTGAGATGCCAGTTAGCAAGTTTCCCATCTATTTTATGTATGCTCTTTTGGTATTTTTTTAGTGTTCATTTTTTAACTGGAATGTTGCAGAGTACTAATCCCCAAGTACTTTACTTTTTTAACAGTTGCATTTATTTGCTAAACTTCACATCAGAATAAAATCACTATTTTGGCACAATTTTGTTTTATATGAAATTGTATTGATTGGCATTAATGATGTGCCTATCCTCTAATTCTTTATCAAGAAAATCTTCTTTCAGTAATGATACAGTATCAGCACACCCCAAATGAAATAATCTAGCTTCTAAGAGGTATTTAAATTTGCTTTTAGTATGCAGAGTTGATATTTTAAAGTGCTTCCTGACAGAACTCCTGAGGATCATAAATGCATCTTGTATTTTATTTTTGTTTTGCATACTTAGAGGGTACTATACATGATCTGCTTATGTTGCATTATGCTTGTTAGGAAAGCATAAGTATTGTTTCATATATAATGTATGTACTCGAATAGAAGATGATTATAAGATGACCCCAAATAATTTGATTCTATATGTGGAAAATTTATAAATTTGTTACAATTTTCCAGGTAAACAATCTAATTAGTGGAGGTCTGCCTTGAATGTGTCCCCCTCTCACTGCTACAACAGGGAAAATAAATCTGGGGGGTCAGGTAGCCCCTGTGCTCTCTGCTTTCCTCCAACTTTTTCCCCTGGCAGCTCCATCCCCCTCTTTTTACTGTCAGACCCTGCTCTCCCTGAGTGCATGGAAGTGAGAAGCAAATTTGAAAACAACAACTTTGAAATTAAACATGGCTGTATCAATTTGCATATAGTAGCAGTGCACTTAGTTCATCCAGAATTGATGTATGTTACCTTTTTTTGAAACTACTGCAGGTTTTAGCACAGGTACGCCATAAACACTTCTGAGCAACACCTTAGAACCCACTTGTATGTAGTACAAACCATTCAGGCTAATGATTTACACATAGTTCACTGGGCTGGGCCCCAACAGAGTCAAAAACATTTCAAGCCATGGTGACCCCACAGCTCAGCACTGCTCACTATATGCGTGTGCTCCACATACTCCCCACAAAGGATCCACATCCTAATCAGCCTCCACTCATGACTGGAGCCAGGTGTTCTTGTCACAAGTCCTGGGATGATCCAAAAATGTATATGAGGTGCAGGGCAACCTGGTCCAACTTCATCTCATGTACGGCAGGGCTATTAATCACATGCACCAGGTTGAGAGAGGGGACAATAGTGGGATTGTGGATGAACTACTTGGGGTCCCATTTTGTGATGTTTGTCAAGCATTTAAAGCTGGTGAAAAAAACAGGAATAATTAAAAATGGAAAAGAAAGGTGCAGCTGTGGGAGTGAAGAGGAAGTCAAAAGCTATGCCATGTTGTGGCTCACCATGACCTGAAAAAGAGTCTGCAGTGAGTGGGGACTGCGTTTAATGGGTACTATCTAGCTGGGGTCATATGAGCTTAGTCTTATCAGGGGTCATACGAGCGCAGTATTAATTCCTGCTCAGGGCAGGGGGTTGGACTTGATGATCTGCTCAGGTCCCTTCTGACCCTACATCTATGAACCTATGAATCTACTACAATATGTCTTATTCAGATGGACACACTACCCTATCCTTATGGAGCCTTTTGGCTAAGATCAAGGGAGATGGGGCATTTGAACCCCAAGTCCTGTAGGATGCATGTAAGATGCCTGTTTGGATTTGGGGGGCAGCTGAAGCCCAAGACTGATGGGTCTGGGAGGGAAGATATTTGCCCAGTGGTAGAACCACACAGATTTAGCAACTGAGCTCTGCTGAGTTGAATTTTGGAACTTGAATATAGGGCCTTGCCCAAATGAATTTGGAACTGATTTGGGCATGAAAAAAGATTTTAAAAAATAAACAAATAAACAAACAAAAGGTTTCCATCAGCATGTTTGCCAATGTGGGGGGGTATGTGTTTTATAGACATGGTCAGTCAGCATTGGCTGCATTGAATCAACATCATAGTTGGTTTCCATTGCTGAGCACATACTATTTTGGCAGCAGTTTAATGACAGACAATATATTTAGTGGGATTTTTGGTATGTGATTATAAGATGAGGGGCTTTTCCCCATGCCAATTGGGGGGCAGGGTAACCTCATCTTGTATTTGAGTAAATATGGTATTATGACAGAAGTAAAATACAATGCAATGCAAATCCACTGTGTAGTCACCTTCAAAGGTTCAAAATATTGGCTAGAATAGACCCTTTTTATGAACCCTTATAAAATATTTGAGTAAAGGTCACTTTAGCAAAAAAACAGGTAGAATTGGATTTTATTTTCCAGATGAAGTTATTAAAGAAAGCACAGGTTGAAAAACATTTTGAATGGGGCTTCCACTATATCGTCCAAGACCTCTCTCTCAAAATTTGAGCCTATTTTTAATAAAATTAAAGTATCATGACCAAACGAGCTGTTCATTCTACCAAAAAAGTTAGATCTGTTTTTCATTCTGGCTCCTTTTAATTAAAGTAGAATTCTGTAGTGTCTTGCTTTCCAGCTGTTAACATTCTATTACAAAAAGACTTATGTTTAATTTTCAATGCTTCTTATGTAGCTTTGAATACCTGAACATGTCTATAGGGATAAGTAATTTGGTTAAGGCCTATAAATATGATAGTTCAACATTAAAGTAGTGCAGCATACTTGGGATGAGCATACATATTGAGCTAGAGTCTAAGGAAATTGATTAAATTACTATAATTAGCTTCACTGGCACTGTACCAATTTATAAGATTAAGATCTTATATCAGATATCCTTTATATCTGTTTAGAATCATAAAGGAAATACATAGATCATGGAAAAGTAGGGTTGGAAGGGACTTGAGGAGGTCATCTAGTCCAACCCCCTGCTCAAAGTGGGACTATATCATCCCAGCCAAGACTTTGTCTAGCTGAGTGTGAAAAACCTACAAGGATTCCACAAGCTCTGTAGGTAACCTTTTCCAGTATTTTACTACCCTGCTAGTGAGAAAGTTTTTCTTAATACAGATAGTCCTTAGATTTACAACAAAATTGATTCCTGAAAACTGCGTCTTAAGTCGAAACTTTGTAACTTGGAAATTTTCCCATAGGAACAATGTTGCAAATGGGGGATTGGTTCTTTTACCAGGCTCAAAACAGCTGTGTCCAGCTGGTAAGTCTGTTCTGGTGGGGGGGAGGGAGGAGGTAAGGGGTGCGGGGGGGGTGCAGATCAATGCCCCTGCAGTGAGACAGCTTGGAGCTGGGGCAAGCGCTGCCCAGGGAGGGGGTGGGCAGCTCACGCCGCTGCGCGCCAGCAGTCCAGCAGCTGCTTGTGTGGCAGCTTGTCCAGCAGCTCTTGCCACTGCTCCCGCTGCTGGTTTGGGAGGGCATGGAGCAGGGGCGTGTTCCCCAGGATTTGTGTGGGGTGGGTCGGGCTCAGGCTGTGCTCCGGGTGGAAGGTGCTGGGAGCGGGGGCTCTGCCCCTCCACGCTTCTTGCCAGCTGGTGCGGGGCCAGAGCGAGACTGAGCCACTGCACTGCCTCTGGACAAAGCAAGTGCAGCGGTGGGAGCTGGCCCAGCCTCCCTGTGCCTCCTGGACAAGCAGCAGCTTTGCCCCAGCTAGGCGAGCAGCAACAAGGCATGGAGCAGGCATGTGCAACCTGAAGGGCAAGCAACGGGGGGGCATAACTCCTGCTCCCAGTGCCTTCTGCCCAGAGCACAGCCCCTGCCCTGCCCGCCCCACGCAGATCCTGGGGCACACGCCCCCACCCCATGCCCTCCCGGACTAGCAGTGGGAGCAGCAGCAAGAGCCGCCAGACAAGCTGCCACAGCAACAGCCCCCAGATGGACGGCACGAGCCACCCCACCCCCTCCCTGGGCAGCACTCACCCTAGCCCTAGTCCTAGCCCCAACCCGAATACCTCCCTCGCTGCAGGACACTGATCTTCCCCCCCACACCCCTTCCTTCCCCCCTCCCCATCACCACAACAGACTTACCAGCTGGACCTAGCTGTGTCAACCATCATAAAGATGAAAACGGCTTGGGAACCTCAAAACAGGGTCTCAGTTTACAAATGTCATAAATGCCATTTGTTGCAACTCGAAGTCGTAAGTCAAGGACTGCCGGTATCTAATCTAAACTTCCTTTGTTGCAACATGAAACCATTGTTCCTTGTTCTGTCATCTACCACCTCTGTGACCAGACTAGCTGCATCCTCTCTGGAATCACTCTTCAGGTAGTTGAAGGTTGCTATAAAATCCCCTCTCAGTCTTGTCTTCTGCAGACTAAATAAGCCCAGTTCCCTCAGCCTCTCCTCCCAAGTCATGTGTTCCAGCCCCCTATTGTTCCAGCCCCCTATTTTGTTGTCCTCCACTGGACTCCCTCCAATTTATCCACATCCTTTCTGTAGTGGGGAGCCCAAAACTAAACACAGTACTCCAGATACCTCACCAGTGCTGAATAGAGGGGTATAATCACTTCCTTTGACCTGCTGGCAACACCTACCAATGCAGCCTATGCCGCTAGCCTTCTTCGCAACAAGGGCACACTGCTGGCTCATATTCAGCTTACTGTCCACTGTAACCCCCAGGCCCTTTTCTGTGGAGCTGCTACCCAGTCAGTCAGTCACCCACCAGCCTAAACTGGTGCATGGGATTTTTCCGTCTTAAGTGCAGGACTTTGCATTTGTCCCTACTGAACCTCATGAGATTTCTATTGGCTCAATCCTCCAATTTGTCTAGGTCTCTCTAAATCCCAACTCTACCCTTCAGCATATCTACTACTTCCCCCAGCTTGGAGTCATCTGCAAACTTGCTGAGGGTGCACTCTGTGCTATCTTCCAGGTCATCGGTGAAGACACTGAACAAAACCAGTCCCAGGACCAACCCCTGGGGCACTCCACTCGGTACCAGCTGCTAACTACACATAAAGAGCCATTGACTACTACTCTCTGAGACTGATGATCCAGCCAGTTTTCCATCCACCTTGGTCCACTCATGCAACCCATACCTCCTTAGCTTGCCTGAAAGAATGCTGTGGGAGACTGTATCAAAAGCCTTGCCAAAGTCAAGGTAATCCACATCCACTGGTCTCCCTATATCCACAGAGCCAGTCATCTCATCATTGAAGGCAACGAGTTTGGTTTGGCATGATTGGACCTTGGTGAATCCATGCTGACTGTTCCAAATCACATTTTTCTCCTCCAAATGCTTAGAAATGGATTCCTTGAGAATCTGCTCCATGATTTTTCTGGGGACTGAGGTGACATTGACTGGTCTATAGTTCCTTAGATCCTCTTTTTTCCCCCTTTCTTAAATATAGGCACTATATTTTCCCTTTTCCAATCATCTGAGACCTCTCCCAATTGCCATGAGTTTTCAAACATGATGGCCAGTGGCTCTGCAACCACATCAACCAACTCTCTTAGCACCCTTGGGTGCATCCCATCCGGCCCCATGGATTTGTATAAGTCCAGATTTTTAAAATATTCCCTAACCTTCTTTTGCCACTGTTGGCTGCTCACCTCCTCCCCAAACTGTGCTGCCAGGTGCAGTAGGCTGCGAGCTGCCCTTGCTTGTGAAGCTGACACTATATCGGAAGTTGGTTTCGAGTGAATTGTCTTATCAGAACCACATGACACCTTACTTTGCACTCTGCAGTTTGTTGCTGATTAGCTTCAGGGTAGAATTTCAGGTGCAGATTTTGAGCTAAACAATCTCAAATGGCCTGAGACCAAGCTGCCTGATAAAGTGTCTATCTTTCCAGGAAACACTGCAGTCAGAGGTGTCTGAACTAGAGTCTCCTCAGACACCCCTGTGATAGTTTCTTGACTTAAGAATTCACTCTTCATCCACCTGGAATAACACATATCAACTGGAATAACCCATATGAACCCATATCACAGTATGCCTCAATGTACTTTTGAGCACTGCTTGGGAGGACAATGGAAGTGTACGTCTTGGCACAAGGTACTGGCTTCATATGTAAGATTTAAGGACATTTAATTTTCTTAGTGGGTGAGAGTCTATGTGATAGAAGCAACAGAAAAAAAAAGCCCAGCTTTTTAAGATGCGTGAATATATGGTGTTCTAGAAATCTAATGACAAATACCAAATTTGCAATGCTTTGCATTCTCTAAACTTACTTTGTATATACTGACAAAAGATCCTAGAAAAGCGCCAAGCTGGAAGTTTTCCTTGTTGTAGAAGAGAGAAAGCAGCCGGGAAGGTTTTGTAAACAGATGCCTGAATGCGGATGGGATTCGAAGGCAGCACTGGATCAGGTATCCAACACTAAACATTCTAATGAAGCCCTAGAGAAAATGTTAAGAAATGGCAACATTAGGTAAAAAAAAAAAAAAAAAAAAAAAAAAAAAAGAGAAAAAAGGGGGGGGGGGGGAGGAGAAGCAAAAAAAAAATGGGAAAAAACAAGTAAAGTAATCCTGTATTATTGATACGCAGTCTATTAAAACACCACTTTGCAGATATTATCTAAAATGTACTCTACTTCTTGGAACCTGAAGCTTGATTTTTGACCTCATTTCCCTGAAAAATAACAAAAGAAATAATAAAAAAAAAAGCTAGACTGACTGCCTTTCCTTTAATTTGAATGGATGTTTAAACAGCCTCAGAGGACATGCTCTGTTTATCTCTGATCCAAGGTTCTGTTCCTTTAAACAGTCCTGATGGCTTAATTTCCAAATTATTCTTCCCTCCCTTTCAACCACAAATGGGATTGGAGAGGAAATCAATGCTGTAAAAATTATGCTACAGACTCAAAACCTGGAAGAAGTACTAATGGAGGAAAAAAAACATTCTTAACAACAAAGTCTTTTTAGAGACTGAGAATTAGAGCGACACTGAGTCCTTGGCATTGAATCTTACAAATAACCAATTTTGGAGGCTTTGCGAAATCTGCTGCGAGAGAAAGCTCAAAACCAAAAGGGAACTCATGTGCAAAACTGTTCCAAAGGCTCATGTGGGATTTTTCCTACCCTGAAAAGCTGATACACTTCTGAGAGTCTCTTCTATAAAGTGCCATAAATAGGTTGATGCTGGTTCTCCCTCAAATCTTTCTTTGGCTAGTTTTCGCAGTGGTTTCAAAAGCTTATTATACTTATTCCTAAACCCACAGGTGACTTTCTCTGAAAAGTCTGAATAAAATGTGCCCATTCTTTTTTAAAACACAATCATACAAATGTGAAGAAAAAATGTTTTTCATCCTTTTGTTTAAATGCTTTTCTGCAGTTTGGTAACTTCGGTTCAATTTTTTTGTTTATAGCATTCTGAAAAAGCAAAAACAGTTTTTGGTTTGAAGACATTTCATTTGAAAACAGCTGAAAATCACGTGCTTGCTACTGGCAGTACATTCTTACTAAATTAGGCAGGCACTAAATGTGCACGTTTTTTGCCATTTGTTTGTAAGACTATTCTCAGAATCATCAAGATAATTCTCACTGTCATTACAATGGGTAGAAGTCTGGAATTAACAATCATCCAATTTATGAACTAAAATCTTTCTGTAGATCAATCCCTTGTTAAGGCTGCTTGCAGATGCTAAAAAAACCTCCAAAAACCAGTGCTTTACTTTAAACTTGGCATGCTCCCATGCTGAGCCCAACGCATGCCCAGAAGAGCCAGCATGGTAGTTGTACCTGGCTTCCCCAGCCTCTGTAAAGATTGGGCGCTTTAGTGGGGCTTTTATCTAACAGCTGATTGAAACAGCTCCATAGAGCCAGTCACATCATGACAGAAGGCAATCAGGTTGGTCAGGCATGACTTGCCTCTGGTGAATTCATGCTGGCTGTTCCTGATCACCTTTTTCTCCTCCAAGTGGTTAGAAATGGATTCCTTGAGGATCTGCTCCATGATTTTTTGTGGGGACTGAGGTGAGGCTGAATGGTCTGTAGTTCCCTGGATCCTCCTTCTTCCCTTTCTTAAATATGGGCACTATGTTTGCCCTTTTCCAATCATCAGGGACCTCTACTGAACGCCATGAGTTTTCAAAGATGATGGTCAATGGCTCTGCAATCACATCAGCCAACTCCCTCAGAACCCTCAAATCAAATAACGATATATGGTAGTGGAAGAGCAGTATTTATGCCATGGTATTTATACACATAAATATATTGTGCAATTTTACAATGTTGATAGTAAACAGGCAGTACCCAAAGGTCTGTATGAACTCCAGGTTTCCCTCTGATTTCATTTTTAAGGATAAGTAAATTGTATTTTCTAAAGTGTTTATGGCACAACAGTGTGTGACTGATCTTATAATGAAAATCTCTACCACAAGCTTATGTGCTATATGGAGTTAGTGATATTCTACAAAGTAATTCAGATCTAAATTTAAGGATTAATTTAGATCATTGCATAAAAGTATAGGAAGCTTCACAATAGTCTTAATAATGCAATTATGCCCCAGCCATATCTAACAACAACATTGCTGCAAAGATTATATTCCTACCTCAATACTTGTATCTTTTCACCCCTGTACTCAGTCCCCCTTCTCCATCACATCACCCACAGATGCTTCTCTTTTCTTTCAATGCCAGTTGGACTGCTGGCATGCTACGACCACTGCTAATGATGGTGACCAATCTGGTCTCAATGTACTCCCCAGTCTGTCCAAATACATCTGTGGTCTGTTGTCTCACACTTAAAGTGTAACTTCTTGGGGGCATGGACCAGATGGTTATCTGTTTGCATCGTGCCTAGCATAGGGGGTCCTGGTCCATGACTATGGTTATGAACAGGTGCTATATTTGTATCAGGAGTGTACAGCCATTCAAGTGTTTTTTTTGCAAAAAAAGAACTGTCTCTTCCATGAAGGAATGAGAACACTTCTAACAAGCAAGATCTCTCTTCCCTTGGGAAACTTGAACAGCTGTAGGTTTCTGAGGACCCCAGTAGCCGGCAGCGCTCCACTCTACCTCTGTCTCTCCAAGGGAGAGAGATAGGCCCTCAGATGGACCTGTCTCAAACCAAGACCGCTCCAGCTGTGCTGCCTCCTGCTCTGAGTGCAGCTCCAGGTCACGTGGACAAGTCCAGCTGCAAGAGAATTCCCCTACCCCATATGCCACAATGAGGGGGAACTTAAGTGGGGTAAGTGAGGCAGCAGCTCCCTATCACCCGCTGCTTAGAGAGTTTGCCTTTGAGGCACCTTTGTTGCTCTCCATCCAGAAGGCTGGAACATTTGAACTCTCTGCTCCAAATTTTTCAGCGCTGACAGCTCTTTCTCTTTATGCCCACCAAAAGAAGGGCTTTTTAGTTCTGATGGATTAAAACATGACATGGTATAATAGTCAGGCTTTAATCTATACTGGTCCCATTGAGAAACATTGGTTTGTTGGTATAGGGTCCTAGCTTTCATAAGCAACGAACAGCAATTAGTAGCATGATGTACTTAGCTTAATAAGAAATCAAGGGAAAATAACATAACATATTTACAGAGCATTTCCATTATCTACAGGAAGTGGTATTGTTTTTACATCAGCTAAGCAAGGTGCCAAATCACACCCCTTAATCTCCATACAAAGACTGAAAGAAACGAGAAAGGAAGAAGAGAAGGAATTAAATCTGCATATCATATCTCTGCACAAGAACAATGTATACTGTAGAAATGTTGCTATATGAGACTAAAAAGCCAGAAATAGTGATGCAATAAGATGACATATCTCCAAAAATCACTGAATAATCCATTTTTAAAACAGATTCTTTAAAAAAATTAATAAACAATATCTTGGCAGTATTATAACTCATGTTCAAAAATATCTGCATTGATTCCAGTTAGCACGTAAACTGAATGACATGTGTTGTTATCTGCTACAATGGCACAGACAAAATAGCACTTATCACATGTATAAGTATGCTGGCTAATGTATACCCATTCACTACAATTCTCACCTCACCTATTCATATTACAGGATAGCACCGACTCAATCAAAGGAGATAGGAAAGATGAAGATGTTCATGAAGTATTGCTACTGGGCTCGAAAGTGCTCTTCAGAAATTTGCAGTGGCAAGAAACAAACAACCCCCGCCCCCCCACCCTGCCCCAACCACCACCACCACCCCAATTCTTTCAAATATGAAGTAGTAGTAGGCAACTGTTGATCCTTTTGGATCATGGTGTATGCATGAGAGTTCACCATGACCTTTGACAGGAATATAGAGGAGTGGAGGGTGCCCAGACCTTCCCCGCCCCTCTCCCCCCACCTTTAGACCATTGAAGGAGAATCCAAAGACCAGACTGAGTCTGGATGTTTGATGCCTTGATGACTGTAGTTATATAAATCTTAAGTGAAATCTATGAATATTAGATAGTAAATCAACTACTATAGCATGAAAATAAAATGTTACTACATTAATGGCTGACTTATTCAATTAAATATAGAGCAGGAGAAAGAAACAGCCTGGAATGACCATGTTAGCACAGCTATAGCAATACAAATTGTTCAGCAGTAAGGAGAAATGTAATAGAGGGGGAAAATTTGGTAATAAGTACTTAATTGGAACAACATCACATTAAAAAACTATGCTACTGCTTTGTCAGTAGGCATCTATTACTGATCAGAGGTGATCTTAGAAAAAGTGCAAACCTACGTGTGTATGTATTAGTCCAGAAAACATCCCACTCTCTTAGATAGCCAAAGATCTTTAAAATGCTGTATGTGTAAATACGAAGGATGCGATTCCATGCACGTATTTTTACTTATGCTTTGTAAATAAAAAGATATAAACTTGCAAGGTGCAAAATCAAAGAAATTCAGAAAAATGGTGGTTTCCTTTGTTAGCCATACTGGCTAATGGGAACATCATCTATTTCCTTAGTTACGAAGAACCTTAAAATAGTTGCGAGAGGCAAGGATTTCTTAAGGTGTTATATTTTATTAAACCAAAGGTATAGTTGGGATAGAATTACACAAGCTTTTGAATGCAAGTATTTTTCGTGAGAATGCATTCAAAAGCTTCTCCAACTCTAGCCCAACTATGCAGCCGAGCCAATAAAAGATATCACGCTAAGAAATCCTTACCTCGTGTAATTCCTCGACCATCACAGCTATATCATTGTAACACTACTTTAACCAGTTGATCATTCTGCTGGCTGAACCTCCTGACCCTCCACCTTAAAACAAAGCAGCATGGGCTCCATCATTATTGGGGAAGGGAGATTCCTTTTCTTAAAGAAATTATACTCTAGAGAAAATAAAGTCTTGTGGGTGTATTTATAGCTGTCACGGCTGTGCATGTATCACTTTGCACTCAAGACCTATGGGGATTTGGATGAGATTATAAGGGTCAAAAGGCAAAGCGTGTACAAACTAATGACTAGGGCAGCAGTCTGCTGCAAATGTGCATTTATAGTGAAATTCAACCTAATGAATGAAGAGACAACATGAAAAGACCTTTGTATCACTTAAGCCCGTAATGTAGGCTTACTTATGCACATAAGCCCCATGAACCTGCACAAACCCTTTGCATTAGGGTGAATGTAACTATTACAGAGCTTTCTAAAATCAGCAGTCTCCATCTATCCACTGGGAGATATATCTTCATCCATATACAAATTCCACATTTTTGGTGAATGCCTGATGCATTTTGGCCCCTGTTTTGAATGTTATCTTTCTTGGAGCCTTAAACATTCATTTCTGTAGCCAGAAATTGACAGGGAGGGATCTTGGAAGCTGTACCAAAGCTACAAAGGGCTGTTAAACTGAATGGCTCTTGCCTATGAACAATAGGGTTGGCTTTTGGAAGAACCATTGTCTTTGTGAAAGAAGCCAGTGGGATATGGTCTCAGAGAAATTCCCCAACTGCCACAGAGAAGCAGAACAGTTATCAAAGGATGTTTTAAAAGAGAAATATTCTTCAAGCAAAAGAACAAAACCCCAAAACACCTTTCACCACCAGACATAGGATAATGGAGGCCAGGCAGGTGAAGGCAAGAGGAAATTTTCTCTCTAGTAAGGATACTGATAAGAAACAGGGACTCATAAAAGAAGACAAGATAAGACAAAGCAGTATGCATTCAGGATTTTTTTTTGTTTTCCACAGTTTTGCAGCTGTTTTGTGTTTGTTTAAGAGTTGAGTGTGTGCATATAAGAAATTCTGTTTCTAAATGACTTCACTAAGAATGTGTCTAAACAACATGGGAAGGCTGACATCCTAGTTTCAGAACGACTGGATTGTGGGGGAGCCACTGCCTAAGAAAGGTGCTGGACAAAATATCCATACTTGGGAGCATCTTTGAGAGACCCAAAGTAATGAGTTTGTAAATGGCACAACCACCTGGGCAGTACTAGTTTCCCAATTCTGAACCAGAATGAAACCAAGATCTTTTGAAACTTTTTCAGAAAAAAATCAGAGAAAGAAACAGAGCGAGAGAGAGTGATCGCACCCTCAATATACTCGAGAGGTTGGACAGTCAGGGCCCTTTCCTGTGATGTGGAGTGCTCACTTTCAGGTCCTTGCTCTGTTATCCTCCCGCATCCCAGGAGAGTGCCCTAACCACCAATCTATTAGCTAGTCTTGGGTGAGTCTTTCACCAATCTTTTCTATTAACCACTGCCCCCTTTGTATAAATAGTTAAAAATTCACTGGAATAGGACTTCAAACCTGAGTGTCTCACATACCAGTTAAGTGCCCAAAAACAAACGGTTATAGTATTGCTGTTTCTATTTCAATTAACATTTAGTTATTTATACATAGAGGAACAGTTCCAAGTGCAGAGATTTAGAGGCATAGCCTGATAGTTAGTGCACTCACCTAGGAGTTAGGACACTCAAGTTCAAATACCCTCAAAATGTTAGAAGTCTCTCCAGATGAAACCTGTGTCAAAGCTGGTACGTACCAGTGAGGCTGCTACTATAAATAATATTGCTTTTGACAAATTGATACAGTCTGAAAAACTTGACAGTGTGCAACCAAAATGGACTGGTTTCCATTTGGAGGTAAGGGCATGACAAACATTACAAAACATGTTATATTGTGTTAGTGCTTAGATGTCAACCACCTTATACACTGTCCAAAATACAAAGCAAATGAAAGCTTCTCTTCCCCACAAAAAATGTAAAGGTCTGAAGAGGAGACCTAATTGACAAATGAAAAGTTGAGTTGATGGAAGAGATAGGTAATGACAAGAATAAGTCATATGTAATTATTAGCCAACTTGGAGCAGTAATCACAATTTGCCACATGCCGACAAAAGTACCACCCCAGTATCAATTTGCAGCTAGGGTATTTTATTTCTGGGAATCCTGAAGAACTATGAAACTGTGTTTAGTATATGTGTGCACCATGTCCTCCACCTCCATTTCCTCCATATTTGCATTCCATCTTAATTTAGGTCCTGACTGTGCAAACCCTTTACCAAAGTTATGAAAGCTTGACTAATGTCATGTTCCACAGAAAGTATAATAATTAAAGGTTTTGTACATTAGGTATCAAAATTTGAAAAATTGGACTAAATAATTATATGCTGGTTCATTTTTTCATTCTATATGAAGATGGGGAATGGCATTTTGTGTAAGTTATGCTAATTGTGTTAGTTTAAAATGTTCAGACTTTGTGTGTGTACTAGAAGGTATTACTGGGATTCTGAAGATTTTGCAAATATTTTATTGCATACACTAGTCTTCTAGCCTCTAGAGCAAAACACTCATAGACCTGAATGAAACTTTAGTGCTTGATATGATGTTTTGCTGAAACCGAAACAAAACACTATGCAACTTAATGGTGCACCAAAATATTTCAGTTTAAAAAAAAAAGTAAAAAAATTGACACTCACTGAATAACAGGTAAACTAACTTGTATAAAATATTAAAATTGCTATTGCCCTTTGCTCTACCCTAAGTTTAGCTACTCGTATCCTTTAAAAACACCAAGGAATTAATTCCAACAGGATGTAAAATTTTAATGAAAAAGGTAGGGGGAGTTTTATGGCAAAATATAGCCTCTGAAAATAAATGAATATATAAATGAAAATAAATGAAATAAAAATGGCAAAATATCGCCTCTCAACTGTCCATACAGCCATATCTGCTGCTCCAGAAATAAAAAAAAAATGTCAGCTATTAAGAGATTGAGCTCTGCTGGAGTCTCACCAAAAGTAAAGAACGTATGGCAGGTGGCACCACCTGTGCCAAACTAATTCCAGCTAACACAATCTCCTCCACACAGTACTCCCCTGAAAAAAAATGCACTGACCATGTTATGAAGAAGGATAATTTATGCCAGCAGACACAGACAGCTCCCCCTGTGTATAGCAACTGTGGACAAATCTCCCATTACCCTTACCCCTTAAAATAAATTAATAGGCAAGCAAGTCCAAAATCAAATACCAGTGTGCCAGATATGCACAGCTGTATGTGTGCTGCTACAGATCCATCTGATGAACACAGCACATTCCAGGTACTTTATTTAGGGTGGAGCTGCAAGAAGGATCAGTTACACAGTCTGTCACATAATTAAGCAAATCTCTTGATGATCTGTTTTTCATTCACTTTAAATTCTTGGTTGATTTTAATTGATCCCAAAGTCTCAGGAACTCCAAAAGGGCTAACTTAGAAGGTGTTTTTCACAAACTTGTCAGCTCTATAATGGAAAAAGCATCATCAACAGGCTTCTTCCCCATTTCTTACTTATCTATATTTATTCTGTGCTAAACTTCATGTTTTTACCAGTCTCAGTCCATGTTTATGAATTTGCCTTTTTTTGTACTTACTTTAACGCAATATGAGATGCAGTTATCTTCAAAGTGTTTACAGCATCTATGCCTTGGTCCATGTTTGCACCTGCAAAAGTAACAATGAAATCTGGATTAACTGGCAGCTGTTTTTGTGTAACTGACAGGAGACTTGGTAAATTTTTCCTTTCTAGATGCATATAAAATATTTCCTTGCCACTAATTAATTTGTAGTTGCATATGGTAAGGCATCGTGTATCTTTAGGATGCCATCAAGGGGCTGTGAAAGTTAATGCTTCCCTAATTCATATTTCTGAAATATATATGTATATGTTTTGACCCTGTACAAAGTTTTGCACCCGGAAGCTTCTCCACTATGGTTTATAAAGAAGAATTACAAATCATTCCACTCCACGGACAGAGAATTGCAGCAGGGCTCATCTACACTGTCTCATGATCAATGACCTCCCCTTAACTTCTATACTGGGAGTGGTTTTTCTAACTCTAGTTCACTAGCTGTGCCTTGTTCCCTCCTACACTATCCTAAAGGCTACAGGGGAACAATGCAAAACAGTTTTGCAGCTTAGTAGATACAGAGGTCCTTCCTAAGACCTCTTCATACTATGTTGATTCCAGCATGGTGAAAGTGTGCTAGCTTCACTGTGGTATGGATTTTATGAGACTCCTACTTGGGGTCAAGGATTTGACCCCAAGCATACATAAGATAACATTTAAGGGAGAGGGGTATACAGACACAGACATAGAATTAAAGGAAAGCAACTCTGAACAAGATTTTTAAAAAGTATGTTTTCCTGTAGCCAAGAACTTCTGGTTTAATGCAAAACAAATTAGACAATGTATATACTGTGCCAAATATCTTGGAAGCTTTGAATCATGTATTGTAAAGTATATTGGCCATAAATCATCCATGAGGTCAGTTAATGTAACAAAAATTGTAATGAGAATGTGATCAAGTTACAGGCATTTAGACTCAATTATATCTGAAAAGAAACATGTGGAAGAGAAACTTGAGAGCATATTAGGATTAACAATTGAATGTTTTTTGAATGCATGGGAGCAGGGAGTTTGGAAATCCCAAAGGAAGTACACTCCTCTCATTTGTCAAGCATTTAGCTTCTAGCATTCAATAAACATGTTTTTGCTGGAGGGGCTACTGACCAGGTCTTGCCATCTTAGTTCAAGCAAGGGGTATTTAAAATGAAATACGTCTACAGAACTCAACTGGGAGATCCTGTGATTGATACTGCCCAAATGGCTTCTAGCTATCACGTAGCTTGTTGCTGGAGGTAACTGTTTCCTTCCGTTTGAGGGGCTTTCACCCACAAAGCAGCCTCTTCCAGAACATGTTACACTGAGAAAACTTCCTTTCTACTGCATGTAACGACAGACCTTGGAGGCTGCCCTAACAGCACATAGTTGTAAGGGACAAAGTTGGAGTTATGTAAGGGCACTTTTGAAAGACTAATAATTTAAGTACAGCAATTTAGAGGTAAGATGCAAGAGGCAAAGATAGTAAAAGTCTTTTTTTTTTCTTTAAAGTAGATACCCGTCCATTTCTTTGGAATAACCCACTGTTTTCTTGGAAAGCAGGTTACTGATGCCTCCTTTCAAAGTTCTAAAAAATTGAGTTTTATCTTTCAATAAGCACAGTGCTACATATGACACATGTGACTGCTGCAATAGGCAACAGTATGTCATCATGGTATTCTTAAAGGATAAGTGGGAGAACAACCACATGGTTCAAAACAACACGGTTAATTTCAAATAATTTAGGATCAATTTCCTTTCTAGCTGAGCTGTAATTATTACAGGCACTTCTGAAGTATAACTTTTATTTAGGGGAAATTTTACAAAGGTCCCAGAATGATTTAGAAAATGATTCAGGCTTCTAAGAGACCTTACTTTTGATAATTTGACCTTAAGTTCATTCTCAAAAACAGCTCAGGTATTTAAAACAAACTCCAGACTAGTAAACTAGACCCACAGGCAGGACTTAAGAAGAAGCATTCAGATATATGTATTACAAAAAACCCCAATCTGGAACGCCCATGCTTCAGTGGCCAGAGAACCCCACAGGTGTCTACACTTGTTCGGCATCTACATCTTGAACAGAAAAGATCCCTAGGTATCTAAACTTAGGTTTCCATATATTTGCAGAAGTCTTCTCACTTAAGCAGCTAGACACTAAACTTGACTCTGAAGCAAACTCTTAGCTGGGAGGGGGAGTCCTGGGTTCTGGTCCTTGCCACCAGGGTTATTTCTGTGTTTCATTCATAAGCAGTCCAGGAAGCAGAGACTAGAACTGATATTTTCCTACTTCCCAGAAACTAGTCCTCCAAAGCCTATACAACTGCTTTTACAATTGTAATATAATAAAAGGCTTAGTGCTTCCGTCTGTCTGTCTGTAATGCTGGGGGCCAACTACGCATGCACTCCAGAGAGGGCGGGTGGCAATTGGCTGCATGGACCCACCCCCTCAGGCAGGGAGTCCTTAGGCTTTAAAATTGTATTGACTTGCCCCGGCTCCTGTCAAAGCTGATAAGAGACAGGGGCAATAGGACCCAGGAGAAGCGTCAGCAGGACCGAGCAGCCTAGTCCGCCCCACCCCCAGGAATTGCACTCCCTGCCTGCTGGCACTGTGGTACATGGCCCTGCTGCATCACCGAAGCAGGGAGCATGGAGCCGCCAGTAGGGTGTCTGTGTGTCTGGCGTGGGTGTGGGTGTGCAGCCAGGGGCAGAGTGGGTGGGTGGATGCAGTTGTGGAGCCAGAAGAACAGTGTGTGGGTGTGGTTGTGCAGCCAGGAGCAGGGTGGGTGGGGGGGTGTGGGTGTGGAGCCAGGGGCAGAATGGGTGGGTCGATGTGGTTGTACAGCCGGAGGCAGAGTGGGTGTATGCGTGGGTGTGGTTGGACAGCCAGGGGCAGAGTGGGTGGGTGGGTGTGGAGCCAGGGTTAGGGTGGGCAGGTGTATTTGTGGAGCCAGGGGTAGAGAGGGTGGGTGTGGCCAGGGACAGAGTGGGAGGGTGGGTGTGGATGTGCAGACAGGAGCAGAGTGTGTGTGCATGTAGCCAGTGGCGGAGTCCACAGGGGTGCGTGTGTGCTCATGAGTCCCACACACACTCCACACCATACACATGCCCCCACACTCCCCTTGCACTGCCATACACACAGACCCACACATGCACACCCCCTCACACAGCCCAGGTACCCCCCCCACACACAGCTGCCCACAACCCCCATACCCATCCACACCCCACATATCCACACACACCCCCACACATGCTCCCTCACCCCATACACCCACAACCCCCCACAAACCTATACCCACCCCTCACAATATACAAGAGTAAAACTTCATTTGAAGCTATTGTGCAATCCCCTCTATGTACACTACACAAACACATGTAAATCGGGACAAAAATATTTTTTGAAATCAGATTAATGAATGCTGTACATGTTTCCTTTTCATAATATAATTTGGTATTTTTCTGGTTCTAAGATGGCACAACCCCTTGCTGAAAGGAGTATTTCTGGGGGAAGGGGATGGACTTCTGGTGGTAAAGGTCAGGGGTAAGAGGGTGCGACTTCCGGTCACAAGATGGCAACCAGGGGGTGGGGCACCTGCCAAGGGGCAGAGGTACCCATGTGGCCTTTGACAGCTTGCCAAAACTCAGTAAGTGGCCCTCCACCCAAAATAACTGCCTGCCCCTGGTTTATGTGGCCGGCCCCAAAGCATGAGTGATCGGGGACATGTAACCTCTCCCAGAAACATTCTGTCATTTATGATGGGCCATCAGCTAGTATATATATATAACCCTTGTCCTAGAAGAACATTCCTGTTTTGACCGAGGGAGGCACATAAGCTCTTCCTTTCTCTAAATGAGCAGCCTCTACAAACTCTACAACTCCCTACATGCAGCAAACGGGTGCGTCTGAACTCCTGCCTCTAGGCCTCAATATTCTACTCTTCGGATCCAACTCTGCCAGAGCGGGGAGTGACGCAGAGGAGATGGACACTCCTACCTTCTGTCTAGTAGCCAGTGATTATGGCTCTAGTCCAGGAAGTCTGATGGCCACCTACAAGTTTATCAGGGGTGACCACCAGCATCTGGGGGAATGTTTGTTCACCAGAGCGCCCCAAGGGATGACGAGGTCGAATGGTCACAAACTACTTCAAGATCGTTTCAGGCTGGACATAAGGAAGAATTTCTTTACTGTCCGAGCCCCCAAGGTCTGGAACAGCCTGCCACCGGAGGTGGTTCAAGCGCCTTCATTGAACACCTTCAAGATGAAACTGGATGCTTATCTTGCTGGGATCCTATCACCCCAGCTGACTTCCTGCCCTATGGGCGGGGGGCTGGACTCGATGATCTTCCGAGGTCCCTTCCAGCCCTGATGTCTATGAAATCTATGAAGTCAAAGACCTGGTTTCCAGGCACCCAGGGGCAGATCCAGGGGTGGTGCAGCACCACGTGTCACAACTCTCAGAGCTCACTGGCACTTCAGCGGAGCTCCTGCTAGGAGCTTCATATGTGCTGCAAGCTGTACACGGTCACCGCTGGGTGGTGTGGGCTCTGCCCGGGATCCCTCCTTTTAAGCAGCTCTGGAGCATATTGCGCTCTTCACTCTTCCCCTCCGTTCTCCCCTCTCCCTGCTGCATTCAGGAGCAAAGAAAAGGAGAGCTTGCTTGCATCCAGGATCGCAGAAAGGGGCTGTGGCTACACTCCCTTCAGCTGAGGCACGTGTGCAATAAACTCTCTTCATTGTGAATGTGCCCGGGCCCAAGGGGGTGTGATCACACCCCTGTCACCACAATCCTGGACCTGGGCTGCCTACTCTACAGGTATCTGAACACTTATCTTCCACTTCCCATAAACCAATAGGACTGGGCAGGAAGCCCTCACTACCAAGCTGTGTGGGGGCACACAGGGGTCAGAGAAAGAGTGAAGCAAGATGAAGCCTGACTCTATACCCTCCTATTGTGTTTGAAAAATAGTTTTCCTACTGCATATTACACCTAGTATTCTTTTACCCCATCTAATATTTATAGTCTACTAATGAACTGCAAAGTGGAAAGATTTTTCTGAAATTAACAAAACAGACAGACTGGATCTAGTAATTAACTAAGAAATGAAGTACAAAAGGGCAGCAATGTTTATAAATAAGCCCTGGGAAAAGTGAAAGGGAAAAAATGCTTTGAACTATTATATCAAATATGATGTTGGTGCCTAATAAATCATAAGCCTGAGATTTTCTAAGTAGCCTGCATTCAGGAGATGGATCAGATGACCTTTAAAGGTCCCCACCAGGCCTATTTTTTCCCGAAGTCTGTTCTTATGTAATAATATTAGGTGTCTAGCTCCCACTGAATTTAGGTTCCCGTGAAAATCCACAAATAATTACAACACTAACAATAATTGTAGTAAGTACATCATGACTCTTCTGTCTAGTTAGACTGGTAATTGTGAGGACCTGTACAACATTTATGACACACTATATCCAGCCATTATGCTACTGAATGACAGAACTACATAGTAAATGTTACTCTAGCTTCTCTAAAATTATAGCATATATACAGTATGATTTTACATTCCCTTCTTAGTGAATCAAGTATAATAAGAAATATTAAACCAACAAGTTCACTTGAATCCAAGATGAGGTCCCCGTTACTCCTCCTCCAATAAGCATAAGGGAACAAGAAGCCTTGTCCAGGATTTCAGTATCACCCTGGGACAGGCATCAGCTTAGCTCCAGCTTTGGCCCTGGGTCCCAGCCTGAAGCCAGAGCTGAGCTGCTGCCTGCCCTGGGCTGGAATAGCTCATTTGGCAGGGGAGGGGCACATGACCGGACTGGGTGAGTGCAGGGAGGCTGTGGGGAGGAACCTGCAACCTCACCACTTGGCCCTCTGCCTCTGCCTGTTCACCACCTCTTACTCCTTTCTCCCCAGCTGCCTCCTCCCACCTTACCTTCTGCTTCACCTCCGGTCCCTCCAGCCCCAACCCTGCCTGGCCAGGAGGTATCGCCACTTCGCCCTGGCTGGGATCTCTCTGCTGCTGACTGTCCCAGATCTGGAGCAGAGCTGCAGCAGAAGGCAAGGGTGGAGGGGAGACAATGATGCAGGGGTGGGGCAGTCCGGGGCTGGGTGGGCTGGGACCATGCTGCTGACTGTCCTGAGGAGCAGAGCTGCAGCATAATGTAAGAAGAGGCTGGAGGGAAACAGGCACAATGTGCAAGGGATGGGGGGGTCAGGCTGCAGGGGAGAGCAGGGGATGGAGGTGGCAAGAAGTTGGGGTGCAGGCACCGGGTGCAAGGGGCAAGCGGGGGGGGGAGGGCAGGCTTTGCGGAGGTAAGGTACAGGGGAGCAAGAGGAAGGCATGCAGCCCTTCATCCCAAGCTGCTGCTTTCCTCGCCACAGCAGTGGGAGCCAAGGCGGGTAGAGGGGGAATGAAATTAAGACAATCTTCCACTAATTACATTCTATACTTGGAAAATTATAACAAATTTATAATTTTCCTTGTATAGAATCTAATTATTAGGGGGTTATTTAAAATTCAAAGTTGTCTTGGATTAGGTAAATACAGTAACACTATTGAATAACAGATCTTACTTCATTTACTTATTAAAATAAGATTTAAAAAAAAATCACCTGAATGCTAATTAAAGATAGCTTAGTTACACAAACTATATAAACTAGAGTAACCAAAAAAAGTGTCACTTAGAAATTTTTCTTTCCTTTTGACTCACACTTTGTCAACAAGTTTTTTTGTCACAGTCATTATATTCATTTGCCGCAATACATCTTCACAGGGCTTTATCTTTCTTTGTGTTTTTGAAAATGCTGCTTCTGGTGAAAATGAATGTGTGGGAATTTCTTCTTTTCCTACAATGAACCTGGAAGGAAACCAAAAAGAGAAATGATCATTGTAACTGTTGTATATAAATATATGTAACTATATATATAGTATATACACACCTTTTATGTACAACTGTGTGTGTGTGTGTGTGCGCGCGTGCGCACACGTGTGTAAATGGGATTTCAGTTGCTCCTGATTGTGCAAAGCATTGATCCTGTGGAGATGGAAAGGCTTGTGTCCCAGTTTGAAAAAAATCAGTATACTGACTTCTATTTATTCTCATACACATAAATACAAAACTCTTTAAAAATGAAATTAAAGAAAAAACCTGAAGAGTGCAAACAAACACTGCTCTTATAATGGAAAACACGAGATGAGAAAGTGAAGATGTTCATACAGGAGGTCTCCAAGAAGTTTCAGAAGAAAAGAGAGTAACACTGGAGCAGATGATCAGGACTGTATTTGTAAAATGGGTACTGCGTGTTCATTTTGGAGTATGTTAAAAGTATATATAGAGTGTTCCCCTAAAGAAGGTTGCCTCATACCTGCCTCATGCTGTTTGTAATTTTGTTAAACTTTAAACAATTGAACTGAAGTTTTCCAAGCTTGGTCTCTAAGTCAGAATCATGGCCATCCCACACCCCCAAAATTTTTTGAGCAAAATATAATAGCCATTTCAGAAAATGTAGGAAGTGAAAAATAAGCAACTTTTGCAATATGAACAAACAGCCTTTTCTGAACAGCTCGTTTTCAAAGGGGTTTGAACAAAGAATATAAAATCTGGGAGGGAGATGAGTCAGCCTTTTTCTGTCTCCCAGGATCTAAGACCAGATCTGGCCAAGCTATAAGCCATTAAAATCAATATTGGGAAGCGTGAAGGAGAGGTTGCCAGGCACTTAACTTGTGAAATTCTGAAAGTTTTGACTTTGACATTTCATCTGCACCATGAGGGCTCTCATGCTCTATTGAGAGTACTGTCTACATTGTAACTATAATAATAGTACAAATATGTGTAGTACAAAAGTATTGCTCACAAGGGGATGTAGATGGAACAGATCCTTTTATCTTTGGTCTGAGGAAGGAACAAAGGGTGAGGCCAGAAAACAGTGAATTCTAATTCTCAGAACAACTTTACCAATTCTGCGAACTTTGTAACACTTATTGAGCATGAGCTCAATACCTCCGTGTTAGATGGAGTCCCATTGTATAGAGGGAAAAGAGGTTTGGAAAAGTTATTCTAGTCTAGATAGGTTCTTATAACATGTTTATTACCCAAATATCTCTGAACCTTCCCACAGTGTATTAAGACACATGACTCAAATCACCTGAGGTGTATTCCCTTCACCTCCAATGAACTGCAAATTGAAGCAGTTTTTCTGAAATCAACAAAAAAAAGATGGGCTGAATCTAGTAATTAGCTTAGAGGTAAAGTACACCAGGGCAGCAATATTTATAAATAAGCCCTGGAAAGGGAGAATGGGAATAAAAATTTTTTGAACAATTATATCAAATATGCTGTTGGGTCCCTGTAGCAGAAGTTTGTGCAGCGAGCTGATATTTCAATCATATGTTTGGGGAGTATTTGTTTTTAAGGGTTCTTTTTTAATATCTTTGCTGGTATGTATTAGTGCTACAAGAAAGCAAGGCCAAGGAGCGTACCTTACATATGAAGCAGAAGCTGCTGTGGTTTGGGATGATACTTAAATGCTGCAGGATTTCATTCAGCAGCTTAAGACTGGCTCTGAGAGACCTCTATCCGCTACAGAGAGGAGTGTAGACATTGACCATAAAGTAACACCCTGGAGTTTTAGGTGATCCTTCAGAGCAGTGGTTTTCAAATGTCCTAAAGTCACAGGGCCTTTTCATATCACTTCTTCTGCCATGCAGTCCCTAGGACTGTGGGCCACGTGAGCTGATGCAGAGCCAGGTGATGCAGCCCAACAACGAAGGCGCACTGCCTTCCAGCCCACCCTGCCATTACCCTCAATCTCTCTGATGACCTACTGCAGAAGCCCAGGGCTCTGGGGAATACAGTTTGAATACCATTGCTTTAGAGATTAGGGCACAAGCCACAAATTACGTTAAAGACAAAGGTTTTTAACTTGTTTCAGAAGTCTATAGGAAGCCAAAGCACATTGTTGACACATGAATCCACATCTGCTGACTATTCACCTGCTTGTAGAGAAGTGAATCTGTGCAGGCCCTAATGATGTAGGTGCGGTTTCCCCATTACAAAGTAACTTGTGAAGGAACTGGGAGTAAAACCCAGGTTTCTGATACAGCAGAGCAAAGACTTAGCCACACACAGAGCTAGCCATAACCATCCCAAAGTGGAACAAATCACAGTCCAAAGGTAGTCATCAATGGCTCAATATCAGTGAGAGGAAAAGTCAAGTGGGATTCCTCAAGGGTCTGTCTTGGATCCACTATTGTTCAATATCTTCATTAATGATAGAATAGATTGAACTGAATGTATATTTAGTATATCTACAGATAACAATAAGGAGGGAGGGGAAACAGACAGGTGAGAGAGCAGGATTTGATTCAAAATGGCCTTGCTCAATTGGAAAAATGGTCTAAAATAAACTGCATGAAATTCAGTTAAGGAAAACTGCAAATAAAAGAGCAATCAAACACGAAGACGCAAAATGGATATGACTGACCAGGCCACAGTACTGCAGAAAAGGACCCAGGATTATACAGACCTGCAAGCTGAATATGAGCCAATGAGGAAATATTGTTGCAATTAAAACCTTATAGCATTCTGGGATGCATTAACAAGAATATTATATGCAAGTCACAGAAAGCAATTCTTCTACTCTATTCAGCACTGATGAGACCACACCTGTTTTGATCACAGTGCTTTGAGAAAGATATTAATGAATTGGAGGAAGTCCACAAGACACAAACAGAAACAATTACAGATCTAGAAACATGACATTTGAGGAAAGGTTTGAAAAATGGGGATGACAGTCTGGGAAAGAGAAGACTGAAGGGGAATCTGATATTTTAAAAGGGCTGTTATAAAAATTGCTCTTTGCACCCAATGGGATCAGGACAAGAAAGTAATAGTCTTTAGGTTAAATAACAAGGGTGTAAGGAGGTGCTGAAAGCCAGCAGCAGGCAGGCAGTAGCTGACTGTGCGGGCAGAAGGTTGGGAGTAATGATGATTAATAAATGAGGGTGGAGCCACAAAAAAGGTTAAGAGTTCCAGAAGCAGAGTGCAAGGTGAGAGAAAAGAGGACGCTGTCCTGCTCAGGAAGAGGCCCTGAGCCTGGCTTGCCCCTCTCCAGGTCTGAGGAAAGATGGCAGGGTTTGGTTTGGTTTGCACGCTTGCTTGTTTCATTTACTGCAGGGACAAGGCTCCTCATGTCAAATAAACTGGTTGGGAACCCTGAACACAGAGCTGGCTGGCCTGGATGAGGACGCTGCGGGAGTGACTGGCATGCAGATAGATAGCTTTCTCACTAGGAGCGTGGTTAGGCATTGGAGAGGCTGTTATTAGAAGTTTAAATACAGATTAGATAAACATTTGTCTGGGACAGTTTAGACCGAAACAATCCTGCTTTGAGCAGGGGTTGAACTAGATGACGGCCTGAGGTCCTTCCATCCATATTTTTCCTTGATATCATTATAAAATTCCATGCTTTCAGTATGTGCCTGGGTTTGGTGCCTATTAAATGGAGTTTCTGTATTCAGAAAACTTTGTCAGGACAAAGCATCATAAATGAACTGGACTCAGGACAAGCTACAGTAGCCATGGCACTCCAATATAATGAAGGGAATTGTGATTCCTAGCTCTGGGAGAGTGTGTGTTTATGGCTATACCTTTGCACATTCATTTTTCTCAAGTTCTTTCTAGAAAATCACAAATTAGGAAGTTTTCCCTCTTGCCAATTCTATGTTATAGTCTCTTTGAAATTTGCAGTACGTCTCTTAGCGTGAAAGATTTTATAACAGTATGGCCTCTAAGAAAACTCTGGGTTCACATAATTCAGCTACCAATGTACATAGAGGAAATATGAGATAAAAGGCAGCTATTTACTTACTTAAGTGCAGAATATGTAAATCCTTTCAAGCCATCTTTGCACCTGAAACAAAAAAAAAGATACTTCGTTTTGTTTTGCAGGCAACATTAAAAAACCCCAACTCATAGTTTAAATACTGGCATAAAAGTTCCCTAAAAGGACAACAATTTCCCAGGGATGGAAAAAAATGACTGTGTAACAAATATGGTAACAAAATATTAATATCTGTACTGTGGGCCTTGGAAGGTCTTGGAACCTAAATCTGGAAGCCAGATACCCTTGTTTCAAAGTCTCCTTTAGCAAGAAGCTTTTAAAGCAAAAAGATTCTTTTCTTTTTGTTTGTGAGTTTAATACTGACCAAGATCTACAGCAGAAATGATGTGAAATCATGGGTGGTCAAAGATTTGTTATTTTATTAAATAACTATGATAATCTTGACATAGCACAAGCTTACTAAAAGGGATGAGAAGTGTTGAGAAGTGCTCTGAACACCATTTTTTTCTTAAAAACATGGCAATGAATTTTCCAAAAGAGTATCTGATTTGCAGTGCAGCATCCTTCCTCACATGGGGCTGAATTCTGTGATCCATATTTTGGGGAAAAAAATATCTAGCAAAAGGTATGCCAGGCCAATTATGTGGTGGCCGAGTCTGAATATAAAGCTCTTTATGAGTAAATACTAAAACTGATTGGGGCACAACACACAAATTGACTCTAGCTCTTTAACTGGCAGCTGGAGTTGTAGGATTTAGGATTTAGGCATTTTTCTGCAGTGGGCATGTGACTGCAATTGGAGCCTGCAGCTGCTATGGATTCTTCCTGGAAGACTTCTCAGCGTACCAGGGTAATGCTGATTGGGAAGCAAAGAGTGTTCTGTTTGCATTTTTTTTCTTTTTATAGGAATGTAAGTCAGGGGGAAATGGATCATGGGGAAATGCGCTGCTCACAAAATACTTGGAACAGAAAATATTATCACATTTATTTTGTGCTCTAAAAAACACAGCATGCACTAACAAAAGAAAATCCTGCCCTTAAGGTAGCTGCCAAAGAGAATAGCTACGGTTAAAGACTGGTTGTGCCATGATACCAACACAGACCAAACTGCCTCAAAAGACTCTAGAAGCACCTTCCAGGGAATATTTTACTGTTATTTCCTAAACAGGGTTTTACTGAATCGAGTGGCTGCTACAGACTTGCCCCCACAGACTCGCTATTGCTGTCCTGATAATATGTACTAAAGAAGAAGAGCTTCCTCGTGCATCTTTCCCCTTCATTCAAGTGAGTGTGAACATAAGGCAACTTGTCCCAAAACTTCTGGACACATTTTGCTGAAGAAAGAAGGTCTCAAATTGACAAAGTCCAAAGAGCTGGCAGCCTACGGCCCATGTGCTCTTAGTGAGAGATGACAACATATTAAGTTCCCTTGGGAATTGTTTCACCAGGGTAAGACATCAAACACACATGTTTAAAGGGATTTAATCTTGACACCATGTGCATAGTTCCAGTTAAAGATCAAGCACAGTGTCAGGGAAGTAAACCTAAAAATAATTACCCTTCTAAAAACTGCTGTCCCTTAAAATACATATCCTATTTGATATCTGATACAGAACTGTAGGTATTCATGACACCTTGCAAAATATAAGAAGTAACATTAATAATAATACTTTAAATGTATATAGGGCCTTTTAGGTGAATAGTCAAAAATATTTCTTTGACTCAGAAAACACCTGTGGCATACATCTGCTAAGAATTTCAATACTGGTTTTACAGAAAGGTAAACTGAAACATAAAAAGTAAAGGCCAGATTCATAAAGGTATTTAGGTGCTTAATGCATTTCTAGGAGACTTCGCCATTGAAATCTATTGCATGGAGTTACCGACACCTAAATATGAGGCCTAAATGGTTTGTACAAAAAGTCCCACAGCAAGTCATTACCTGGGAAGTTTGACACCACCACCTCTAACCCATCCTACTCCAGTATCAGAAGTTAGGCCCTGAACCTACAGCTGATGGCATGCACAGAGACTGTTTTGCCCAACTAACTTCAATGTAGGCTACCTCTTATTAGTCACATTGGGTCATTTGTGTATGCAATATATTTTAATGCAATTTTATCTTCAATCACTCCAACACAAAGTGCAACTTCAGTTTGCAAATACTGCAAACAGCGATTACATTATCACACCAGTAGATGTCCCTAATCAACTGTTCCTCAAAGCACAGAAGTCCTCCTGGTACAATTCTTGACAGACATTGCTTTACTATTCATTTTCTTTAACACTTTGATTTTCTATTGCTTTACTATTCATTTTGTTTAATACTCAATGGAATTGTCTAATCATTGCTGCACTGATCTTAAATATCTTAAGATATTTCAATTAATCTAATGTAAACCATTTACAATATGTAATTCTACAAAATAGTTATGTACAACTCTTGCAGTTAGTTATGTACAACGAGCAGTTTTTGCACCCTGGACACCATGGCAGCAGCAGCTACCAACCTTATGCTTCACTCAAAGTCAGTGGCTGGGGCTGATACCCCACTCATCCATCCCAAGTACTGCTACTACCTATCCTTATTGATCACTTCTAATACTTTTCACCTTTCTTCCACAAGGGAACTGTAGACTTAATATACTTTATAAGGAAAAAACATTAAGTACAATGAAAGTCTTCAAATTAAATTAGTCTGGAGACTTAAGTCCTCTTATTTATTTAACAGTTACACAGCATGAGCAGCAGTAAAAGAAACTTCTCCACACTGCCCTGTCAATGTGCCCCCTGGTTGTGCCAGGACCAATTTAGGGTGTAGTAGTAAGACCTGTTGCCATTCCCTAAGACTGCTGAAGGAGGCACAAATTGGTGCCAGCTGTATACAGTAGAATTCATGATGTGAACACCCGACCATCATGAATCACACTGAGGCTACCAGCACAACCCACTCAACAGCCACAAACTTGTAATAATAGCTTTCATAACTTTTTGTCATTGAGCCAGTGGTGGAAGATTCCCTAATCCCATTAATGACACTTAAATCATTCAAGCCTCCAAACCAGAATGATAAATCAGAATTCCCTGCCTCTCTGGATTATTGACTCTTTCACTCTTGAGATGTGGAGAAAAATGTCTGCATTTTTTGCTTCAAGACTAAGTCTTTGAAAACAGTAAAACACATTTTAAAAATCAGGAACACAACCTGAACAATACCTTCTATTTCATAGGTCGGGTCAGCATGAATTACCAATTGGCAGACTATGAACATAACGCAACTGGTATACGGCATCTTTTCCTACCACTACTGCAATCCTGAAAGTCACCGCGCCATATTTTCAAGTCCAAGCCTGGTAGAATTGAGGACATAAAGAGTATGTAATCTGGTTGCAACCAGCCAGCCAAAAATCCTACCACTGGAGGGAGCTAGCAGCTAGTTCCTATGCCAACTTCCCACTTCCGGTTCTGGGGTCTGGCAAGAGAAGGAAATGGTGGGGCTTCAACAAGCTCTAATTTACAACTGGGTCAGGGTGAGGCTCAGAGCTGAAACAGCAAAAGAACTGAGTCACAACCAGCACCATGGGTCCCTCAACTTCCTGTGCCAAGCAGATATGGCCAGAGGAGAAAATCTGGCACATTTTACCCAAAGAAAAATAAAAGAAAAATGTAACAAGGCTATACACGTACACTCATGGAAAGGGTGCCACACTTGTGGAAACTCCTGCCACAACCTAGCACGCTTCCCTGTGTAAAAGCAGAATTCAAGCAGGACGGACAGTCAAGCTTCCACCCCACTCTGATTAGTGTGCGCACATGTGTTTGTGTGCGTGCAAACCTAATCTTCTATTATCACGCAGGGAAGGCAAGAGGTCTCCATACTAATTTTTAAGACTAAATGCCAGCAATTATGTTTTCAATTTTCTTATTTATATTTTTACTAAAAAAACTGGTGTATTCTGTGCGACTGAATGATATGCTCTGTGCAAGAAATCTGCTGGAGAAATAAATGTAATCATTGTAGCTCTACTCTCAGCACTCAGAAGAAGAATTAGCTCATAGCAACACATGCCGTATTTAATGAAAATCACAATATTGCTTATGTTCCTTCAGGGCAAAAGTAAATGAAAAAATTCAACTTTTCCCATATAGAATTTTTATTATGGCTGTGTGCTTGGGGAATTCAGTGCACACAATGAATGTGCGCTTGCATATTAAATCAGCATATCCAGCCCATTAGGATGGAGAAGAAAACTAGTTAAGGCAGACTGTTTCTGCAAGTCAGACGCACCATGGTAATAATAATTTGTAATAAAATATGTTTAAGAAAGTTTAAAACAAAGTAGGCCCTAAAAAACATATGTAATACCAACTATTCCACTGGCCAGGATAGAAAATTCTCAGGCTCTCACCCAATGGAGCTACAACCCTAAATCTGATCTGCTGCAATTTAAAGCAGTAAAGCAGTTGTCTACTCTTCATTGTGAATTGCATTGTACTATCAACCAACTTTCTCTTCATACATTTTAAAGCAGCTCATACTCTCTCTTTTGCTTCTGTTCTAACCTTTGTTTCTTTTGGTCATTTTCCTAAGTTGCCTTTAGTCACCCCATCTTTAGTTTTCTCCTTTTCTCTACCTCCAGCCACTTACATCTCCTCACACTTCTTTTGCTTATATCCACTTTTTTTTCTTACCCCATTATTTTAAACTCTTACGCTATGTCCAGATGTGCAGGCACGTGCAGTTTGCAGTGCCATAAGCTGCATATGTGAAGTGTTAAAACATGCCCCATGCTGCAAATTTACAGCACTGGGGCAAAATTTGCAACTGGCATTTCACTGTAGCAAAAAAAAAGTGCAGGGAAAAAAGGGGCACTGAGAATGCAAAATAGCATGCGTCAGAACAAACGGAGGATTGGTCCTCCAGTGAGATGCTCTGGCTGCTGGCTAGAGCATCTCTATTGCTCCATTTGTGCCCCTGCTGCTCCAGTTTGCCCAAAGTGGCACAATGTGTCCCGCAACAAAGCACATGTGCAGGGGTGTGCACTGAGGCACAAATTTGTGCCACTACTATTTATACCACTGCAAGCACCCCTCCCCCCCCCGCATGTCTGGATACGGCTATACTATCTTTTGTCTTTCTTTCCACTTTTCTTACAAGAGACACGTGCTATCTCTTCTACCCACCTGCTCACACTTTTCTTGCTCAAGAGAATCAAATTGATTTTAATTAGGGAACTGAAAGGGTGAATTTTAAATTAACAACTCCAAACAAAAATGGTTTCAGAAGTGTCATAAAGCATTTGAAATCAAGTGGATATAATGAGTTTTAGGGACACCTGCATAATGATTGTGACCCAGAGGGGGAAAGGTATTATTAATTTAAATTTAGTTCTATTGTAAATGATATGAGAACAGCTTGCTTGTTTGCTGGCTCTGAAACACAGAATTGAAATTGAACAATAACTTTCCTATAAAATCTGAGAAAAACATGTTACTTTATGGGATTAAATGACTTCTCAAGATCCTGCATTTCCAGACAGTAAGATCTTTCCCAGAAGACTATTTGTGCAAAACAAAAAAATAAAAAGTTATTTTAAATTAAATATTTGAGATGCCGGAACAAAGGAGAAGTTGACCTCTCTTTCTGGTCTCTCAATAAGGCCTGAAGAAATAAAGAAGGCTGAGACCCAAACAAACTCTCAGGAAAAAACTCTCTCTGATGCTTTTCACACCTGCTCAGCAGGCCTTTTAGCCATTAAAGTAGAAGACATGGTAGTATTTCTAACAATGGGTTGTCATTAAGCTGCCTTCAATCTGTATGGATCCTTCACCAAAACCAAATCTTCCAACGATTTGAACAGGTGTCAAATTCTTAGATAAATCAAAAGTCACTGCTAGGTGACCTCACTATCTTTGAGGACATTACTACATACAACAGCATCAATCAGATAAGAATCTGACTCCCTTGTCTTACTGACAGACATGGAGAAACTGCAATCTGAACTTTCAAGTCAAATTTTTGGGGCAAGGAAACATTCTGGTGTACATGAATATACAGCAGCATATTTTGAAGACCCACCTCCAAATATGGTCCAAGAAGCCAAAACAGGCAATGTTCCATTTGGGGCTAAAAAAAAGTTAAGTTTTTTGTGATTGCAGAGCTGCTGGCCATTATCTTTGAAAACTCGTGTTGATCAGAAGAGGTCCTGGTCGATTGGAAAAAGGAAGTATAGTGCCTATCTTTAAGAAATGGAAGAAGGAGGGTTCAAAGAACTACAGACCAGTCAGCCTCACTTCAGTCCCTGGAAAAATCATGGAACTGGTCCTCAAAGAATTCATTTCTAAGCAGTTGGAGGAGATAAAACTGATCAGGAACAGTCAGCATGGATTCATCAAAGGCAAGTCATGCTTGACCAACCTGACAACCTTCTATGACGAGATGACTGGCTCTGTGGATGTGGGGAAAGCAGTGGCCACGATATACCTTGACTTAAGCAAAGCTTTTGACACCGTCTCCCACAGCATTCTTGCAAGCGAGCTGAAGAAGTATAACTTGGATAAATGGACTGTAAGACGGATAGAAAGCTGGCTGGATCATTGGGCTCACCAGGTAGTGATCAATGGTTTGAGGTCTAGCTGGCAGCTGGTATCAAGTGGAGTGCCTCAGGGGTTGGTCCTGGGGCTGGTTTTGTTTAATATCTTCATTAACGATCTGGAAGATAGGGTGGATTGCACCCACAGTGAGTTTGCAGGTGACACCAAGTGGGGGAGTAGTAGATACACTGGAGGGTAGGGCTAGGATTCAGAGTGACCTTGACAAATTGGAGGATAGGGCCAAAAGAAATCTCATGAGAGTCAACAAGGACAAGTGAAAAATCCTGCACGTAGGATGGAAGAATCCCATTCACCACTACAAGCTTGGGAACAATTGGCTAAGCAACGGCTCCTCAAAAAAGGACCTCTGGGTTAGTGGACAATAAGATGGATATGAGCCAAACATGTGTCCTTGTTGCCAAGAAGGCTAACAGAATACTGGGCTGCATTAGTAGGAGCATTGCCAGCAGATCAAGGAAAGTAATTATTCTGCTCTATTCAGCACTGGTGAGGTCACACCTGGAGTAGTGTCCAAATTTTGGCTCCCCACTATAAAAAGGATGTGGACAAGTTGGAGAGAGTCCAGCAGAGGACACTCAAAATGGTGAGGGGGCTGGGGTACATGACTTATGAGTAGAGGCTGAGGGACCTCTTAATCTTTTTAATCAGAGAAGACTGAGTGGGGATGTGATAGCAGTCTTTAACTACTTGAAGGGTGGTCCCAAAGATGATGGAGCTGGACTGTTCTCAGTGGTGGCAGAAGACAGAACAAGGAGCAATGGTCTCAAGTTGCAGCAAAGGAAGTTTAGGTTAGATATTGGGGGAAAACTCTCTCACTAGGAGGGTGGTAAAGCACTGGAACAGGTTACCCAGAGAGGTGGTGGAATCTACATCCTTGAGGTTTTTAGGCCCGGATCAACAAAACCCTGGCTGGAATGATCTAGTTGGGGCTGGTTCTGCTTTGAGTAGAGGCTTGGACTAGATGACCTCATGAGGTCCCTTCCAACCCTAATTTTCTACAGGCACCTGTACACATCATGGGGTTTAATCCTCATTAAATTAAATAGGTTTATAAAATTTAAACCCGTTTATTTTGAAGCATCGCATCAGTGTTTGCATACACTAGGCTTTTGAACAAATTAAGTCCAGTCCTCAGCCAGCACCACAGGAGACTGGAACAATCCAGCACTGCTCCCCCAGCCCAGGACCCTCCACCCCATGCCTGGCCACACAGCTGTGGGAGCATGGAGCCGGCAAATGTCAGAAAAAAAAAAAAGCAGAAGCAATTCGAAAGCAGAAGCAATTTGAAGGGGTGAACTACAAAACAGTCACATCTCCATCTGATGGACAAAGAGGCTCATTACACATCTTTGAGTGCCTTTGTTTTTGCACACAACAAATCCATGAATGCAACACGTTAATTTGCGGTGAGCCAAACTAAACTATGCCTGAGGAGTTTTACTTTAATGCATCAGAAAGACTTTTAAAGCATCTGGAAAACCCGCTTATGCAAACAGTCATGCCAGTGCATCGCAAGAAAGGGCCAAAAACATGGCATGTACAAAGGCTCTATGATTCTAAGTTGATAGGATTTTAATTACACTTATCCCCCAAACTGGCCATAATGTTCAGGTATCATCTCTCAGTTGTGATCTTCAAATTATACCAGATGTGGATCCCTTAGCTTACTTCAGCTATGTAGGTAGTTTTGAAGGGAAATTCTAGTATGATCCATTTTTCTATCATCACTTTGGCCTTGTCTATAATGCTAATAAAGTTTCTAACTGCCCACACTTTTCACTGCAGAGCTCACACAGCTTTGAAAGAGGGACCTATCACATACAAATAGCACCTTGCAGAGACATATTATCCAAAAAAAGAAGTCCGTTACAGATGGTTTTGATCCCACAGAATTTTGTAGGAAGCAGAAAAATAACATCTCTCTTACAAGCAAACAACAATCACATGAAGGCACTTGGGAATGTTGAAGTGAAAGGAATCTATTCCATTCATCAGCTCCTGGTATCATTAAAAAAAAAAAAGATTCCTAAATAGCAAAACTAAGCCTTCCTTCAAGTTACTCCCTCATATCCTATCTTCTTCCAAGACCGAATAACTCTTTCTGCTTTCAACATTTTTATCTTTAGGAGAAGGCTGTTTACCAGTAGTTCGTGCCTCTGCAGCAGCACTTGGTTGCTGGCCAGCCCCTTGGTGCTGGTGGTGTGAACATCATTTCCTCACTGGCACTACAGAAATTGGTTGAGCAAAGGAATAGGGTCTGGTTTGCCTTAACCTTCCTATATTGAGGCCGATCTAAGGGTAGGTGTGATAAGCTCTGTGAAGGTGAATTCATAGAATTGCACAGGACAGAACATCAAGCACCTGGAGCTTTCTCTCCTACAGATCCTGTGGACTGTAATAGATCCACCCATAGACTACAGAGATCATTCTACAATATGGGGAGGGAAGAATCCAAAATTCTGTGAAGGAATTCTATCCCTTTGTCTGTTCTCAATTTAACATGGGACAGGGTGATCCATTCAAGAAGCCTGGCTGTATAAAGAGAGCATTTTATAACCACACTTAGAATGAAATGTTTTAAAGTGTTGTGCGATCATGACATAAGACCCATGACTCCTATAGAGAAAATCTGTTGGGGCAATTTTATGATGGGGAAGGGATTTATAAACTAAGAATTTTTTCCCCGTGAGTTCTCTCTGTTTTAGACTATGCATTTAGTTCCTCTCTGTCCTTGCCCATGGGTCTTATCTATTCAAGCCAAAAAAATATGACGGTAATTATCAAAGTTAGTATCAGCAAAAATATCTTATTTCCTGCTCTACTTTTTCCACTGAAAACTACATCATACTAGTTAGTATCACCCAAAAAGGGTGTAAGAGTCCAGGGTTTATACAAGCAAAATGTAAAAGTGCAACAGTATTATAGCCTCAATTCAAAGAAATAGGTAGAAAACATATTTACGTTGTAAGATAGGAGTTGTGTTCTGAAACGCTTTTTAAACTGATCTAAAATATTTTTCCATGTTTCCCTAAAAGCAGGGACAAGCCATAACTTAAAAAAATACTACAGAATTATTACAACAGATTAACTGCATCAATGTCAAAAGGGGGCAAGCTCTCAAAGGTTTAAACACAAAAGATTGTGCTAAAAATGGTCTTTTTTAGTGTAGTCAGGATATAAATGCAATGCAAGAGCAGGGGAAGTCTTCTGGCTTTTATCTTCTATATATCAAAAATTGAGACGTATGTAGACAATTCTGTGGTACAACTGTAGGGTAAATATGTGCCTTTTTACATCATTTCATAGTAATCATTTGAGAGTTCATCATTCTGGAATTCAGAAACTGAATGTATTGGTATGTAAATCAAGAGTGCAAGTATGTATTCCTAAACACCTTTTCATTTTATGAAAAACTGGGGTCATCCTATGACCCCAGCTTGCTGGGATCCTATGACCCCAGCTGACTTCCTGCCCTTTGGGCAGGGGGCTGGACTCGATGATCTTCCGAGGTCCCTTCCAGCCCTAATGTCTATGAAATCTATGAAATCTATAAAATTTTGCTTAAACTGTAAGGCTAAGTACAGGCAGTCAAAAAGCCTAAGGCTGAATTAGTTCCGTCTTTGAACATTAGTCTAAACTCAAGAGCTTGAACTGATAAGCTACCGAACAGACATTCACTTTTGATTCTGGAAATACAGACACATGGCTGCTGTGGACCAGGCTTTGAAAGCTGGTTGGGAAAAAGAATCATATAATCATAGAAATTAAGGCCTGGAAAGGACCTCAAAAGATTTCATAGACATTAGGGGTGGAAGGGAACTCAAGAGATGAGAGTCCAGGCCCCTGCCCCAAAGGCAGGAAGTCAGCTAGTGTCAAAGGATCCCAGCAAGATAAGCGTCCAAATGCTTCTTAAAGGAGTCCAGAGTAGGTGCTTGCACCACCTCTGGAGGGAGTCTGTTCCAGGCCTTGGGGGCTCAGACAGTAGAGAAGTTTTTCCTTGTGTCCAGCCAAAAAGGTCTTGGAGGAGTTTGCGACTGTTGGTCCTTGTCATCCCTTGGGGCGCTCTGGTGAACAGATGTTCTCCCAGATCCTGATGCACACCCCTGATGTACTTATAGGCTGCCACCAGGTCACCCCTGAGCCTGCGCTTTTCCAGGCTGAAGAGTCCCATGGCTCTCTGTCTTCATAAAGCCTGTTCTCCTGCCCTCTGATCATGCATGTAGCTCTCCTTTGGACTCTCTCAACCTTCTCTACATCCTTCCTGAATTGTGGAGCCCAGAATTGGATGCAGTACTCCAGCTGCGGCCTCACCAAGGCCAAGTGCAGCGGGAAGATGACATCCTGAGATTTACTTGAGAAGCAGCTATGGATGCAAGCCAGAGTTTGGTTTGCTTTACCAGCTGCGACATCGCATTGGTGGCTCATGTTCATCTTGTGGTCAATCATGACCCCAAAGTCTCTTTCAGCCTTGGTGCTAGTGAGCGTAGCACTGCCAAACCTATAAGCATGTTGCGGGGTTTTTTTTCCCCCCAAGGTAGAGTACCTTACATTTGTCAGTATGAAAGTCATCAGGTTTGTATCTGCCCACATTTTCAGCCTATCCAAGTCAGCCTTGACTATCAGCCTATCCTCTGGTGTGGATGCTCTACCCCAAAGTTTGGTGTCATCGGCAAACTTAGCCAGTCCACTTCTGACACCTATATCCGTGTCGTTGATAAAGACATTAAATAGAACAGGTCCAAGGATGGAGCCTTGGGGGACACCACTGGTCACGGAGTGCCATGATAATTCACTTCCATCATCCAGCACTCTCTGAGTCCGGCCTCAGAGCCAATTCTCCAGTCCAACCCTCCTGCCCTGGGCAGGAATACTGCTGAGATCAAACGATCCCAGCAAAATGTCTGCCAAGTCTCTTCTTGAAGACTTTCAAGGTTGGGGACTGGACCACCACCTTGGGAAGTCTATTCCAGATTCAGGTCACCCTTAACTTAAAGAAGTTCTTCCTTGCATCCAACCTGAAACCATCCTATAACAGTTTACGGTCATTACTCTTGTCCTCCCCTGGGGCACCCTAGTGACCAGTTTCTCTCCCAGCTCCTGATATTCACCCCTTTGATACTTATAGACGGCTACCAAGTCTCCCCCCAGCCTTCTCTTCCCCAGGCTGAACAGTCCCAGATCCCTTAGTCTTTCCTCATAAGGTTTTTCCTCTGGGCCCTTAATCATTCTTGTGGTCCTGCTCTGGACCCTTAAGATTCTCCACATCTTTTTTGACATGCAGCACTCAGAATTGGGCACAGTACTCCAGCTGGGGTCTCACCAACGCTGAGTAGAGAGGAAGTATAACTTTCTTCGCCCTGCTCGTAATGCATCAGCTAATGCATCCCAGTATGCTATTAACTTTGTTGACTACAGTGTTGCACTGGAGGCTCAGGTGTCATGATTTACCACCCCTTAGAAGGAGGGGTACACTTGAAAACTGCACTAAAATTCTTGCTCCACAAAGCTTAAGGGAGAAGAATAAGATGAAATAAAACACCACGGTACTGCACCATGAAGTTTAATATTTAGCTGGTTAGTTCCATAAGATATTCTCTACACCTCTATCTTTTGAAAACTGACATTGCTTTTCCATCATTCAGTTTTAACCCTTTTCTAAGAAGCTCTGCAAAGGAAAGGTGGCACTATATTTCGTAAAAACAAAATTATCCTTTGAAAAATAAGCTGAGAAACAAGAAACCATAAAAGAAACTCAAAGCATTAAGATCTGTCAGCACGGAGCTGCTCTGAGGGCATTAGGACAGAAGAAAATGATAATTAAACGTTATGAGGCACGCCAGAAACATTTCCTTTGTCTGCCTCATTTGTTGAGATTGAAAGTTTGCATTGTTTTAAGAACAATACAAAGCATAACCTATCTGGTACATTGCTAAAAGGAAGCGGTCTCAATATACTAATTTAAAATTAGCTTTTTAATTCACAAAGTGGCTTGTTAACTATAATCAAGACTAAATTAGCTCTAAAGTCTGAATGCATCTGTAATAGCTCCATAGTTAGGGTTGCATGTTGATTTGCACTAGAAAGGTATCTAATTCCAAATGGTAATAGTTACCTTTGCAATGTAAGAGTGGACTAAAGCGTTTCGAATGTCAGGCAGTTAGATGTTCTGGTTCTGTACCATGAGAAGGCTCTATAGCCATCTTCAATTGCTTCCTTAGAATTAGTAGAAGTTTCTCTCTCTCTCTCTCTCTCTATATATATATGTTATTGTATGGTAATACTTACCTTTTGCAGTGCAAAATTAGTAGGTTTATATATAAATTCACTGACTCTGTGTGTGTGTGTGTGTATGTGTGTGTGTGTGTGCGCGCGCGTGCATGCGTGCGTGTGTAACCTCTTGAAAACAACTGCCATCTTCCTTTGTAGCAAAACATAATTTTTCATATGGACCTTATTTTGTTGGCTTTCAGTAGCATGTTCCTTTTTATATTGTTATCTTTAGTCCATAAAATCATTGTAAACTGTTTCCAGTTATATGACTTTCTCATCAAATTGAGTTTGATATTGAGGTAAATTAAAATTGATCAAGTCCCTGAACTTCTTAGAGATACTTTTATGAAGGTAGTTATGCTATTTGCATTGCTTTTCAAGTTTCTCAAGAGCCTCCTTAAACTGCAAGGTTTTCCGATGATTAGATATATCAGTGATGTTAATGAACGGTGAACACCGATACTTAAAGCCAACGGTGTCTGATTTCAGTTTGATCTTAGTGGCCACAAGCGAGTGATCAGTGTCCCAATCAGCACTATGACAGCTACAAGTAAGGACGACATTACTGAGATTGGACTGCCTAGCGATCATGAGGTCCAGTTGGTGCCAGGGGCCAGATCTTGGGTGCCTCTGTGATACCTTATGGCACAGCTTCATTTCAAAAAAGCTCCAACAGCTTTTGCTCATTATCGTTCATACTTCCCGTATTATGCAAGTCCAGGAAAATTGGCCAGGATTCACTGTCAGTACCAACTGTGGCACTGAAGTCCCCCAGGAGATAGTCTCTTCAGTGTTTGGGATCTTAAACGTAACACTAGTCATTTCTTTATGAAAGTTGTCCTTAACCTCAGCAAAAGAACAAACTATGGGAGCATAAGCACCCACTGAGGTGACTGTGCTTTCCGACGTAAAGGTGGAACCTGAGGATCCTCTCAAAGCCATTCGATTGATTTTTGACCATTTCAAGAAGACTGCTCACGTATATCTTCAGGAATTTTCCCTTGCCAGAAGAACGTGTAGTATTTTTTCTTAAGAAGCCACCTGAGGCCAGGCGTTTTTTGCAGTGCTGCTATGACAATGTTCAACTGGTTTAATTCTATATCTATCATGACTGTCATACGAGCATCAGAAATGTTCACAAGACTGTCAGTCAGGCCAGTAAACATGGTCTTAAAATTTCATGTTGAAATGTGGAGTATTGATTTTCTCTTTTTCTTTTGTTCTGGTGAAATTATGCTTCTGATTTTCAAGTTTTCTCTTGGCTCCAAGCACCCATTGGAGCAGGCAGACCATGGCGAACTGCACCTGACCAGGTAGGGGACTGCCCAGCTTTAGGCAGGCGAGAGCTGATCAATGAGATCTCTCCCACCAGCAGAGGCAATCCATAGCGTCCCCCTCGTCATCAAATGAGCTGGATTTATAACTCTCAACTGCTGCCTCCTGTGTTGAATCCTCACTTGAGTATCCTCACAAAGATGAAGTGAAGCTGGAGTGATCTCTCCAAGGCAGAAAAGCCTGGGCAATGTATATGCAGACACTGAGGTGCCCACACACCAGTGTTCCCCTCTCAGCCTTGCTGAATTTATTCAAAGAAAAGGCAGGTGCCAGTACGTTTGGACCCAGCTTGGCTACAGGAGCCACCAGACCAAAGGACATAAAAACAGGGGAAGATATAAAGAAAACTGGTAAAACTACTGTATTTAGTTGAATCTACGCTGACCCTGAATTTAAGACAACCCTCTACTAATTAGATTTTATATATGGAAAATGTATAAATTTGTTATAATTTTCCAGGTACAGAATCTCATTACTGGAGGTACGTCTTGAATTCATCTCTCTTCCACTGCTGCAGCTTGGGGGCTGGGTCAGGTTGCCCTCTGACCCTTACTTGTTCTCTCTGCAGCCTTCTTGCCCCCTGGCTCTGAGCTGTATTGGACAACAAGGGTGAAAAAGGGTGGACGGGTGGTGCAGGAGACTACTGTGGGTCTGACTCTGGGCCTGAGCCAGACTCAAGGCTGCAGCAGCTGTCTGCCTCCCCCTCCAATCTGTATAGGAAAACCTTGCATTTTACCCTTTGGTAAACTGCTGCAAGTTTCAGCACAAGTACGCCATAAACACAGTTTTGAACAGTATTTTTGCACCTTCTTATACATAGTATAAACTATGCATGATATTAATCCAAGGCCAAAAGATTCATGATTTGTCATATAGTTCATTGGAGTGGGCCCCAGCACTTCAAGCCATGGTGACCCCACAGCCCAGTACTGCTCAGTATGTGTGAGCACTCCAGATATACTCCCCAAGGATTCCCCATGCTAATTAGCCCAGGATTTCTTGTCACAAGTCCTGGGACTCTCCAAAAATTTATATGTAGATGAGGTATGGGGCTGCTTGGTCCAGTCCCACCCCACAGAAGTCAGGGCCACACCAGTTATATGTGATAGGCCGAGAGAGGGAGAGACAGAGCTTCTCATTTACACAGGCGATTGATGATGTTTGCCAGACATTTAAGGCTAGTGAAGAAACAGGAATTATTGGAAATGGGAAAGAAAGGTACTACTCAGCTATAGGAGTGAAGAAGAAGTTGAAATGTATTCAGTGTTCACTAGGAGTTGAAAAAGAGCTGGCACTGAGGAGGACCGGGTACTATGTCTTATTTAGATGGGCTTCATTAACCTAGCCTTGTTGCAGGTTCCTATCAGTATGTTTGCCCAATATGGGCCAGACATTTTACGGTCATGCTAAATGTTGGCTCATCTTACGTTTAAATAAATATGGTACTTCTATGTAGAAAAGGATCTGATAATCGTAAAGTACAAGTGAGCGCATGTGCTCATAATTTTATCTCACCATCTCTCAAACAAACCACACTATATAGTAGAACTTGGGGCATCATTCTACAGCGTATTAGACTGGATTAAAAGACTCTAAAGTTTATTGGTTTTAGAGGAGAATATAAGATGCTCCTCTTCAGGATGGGGGTTGGTGGTGGAAAATGTTGCAATAACTGTAGAAGAATGCTTGGGATAGCAGAGATAAATAGTGATTCATATGCCAGGAACACACACTAATATCCTATCAAAAGAGTACAGTGGATTTAGAGCAAGATCTGGGGACACAGGCATTTATTTCCAGCTGGAAAAATTTCAGAGAAACCTCTAGGAAAATATCTTGGGTTCCAACCTCTTGGTTGGAGAGCTACATAGGTGAGCTCTCTAACTAGGAGGCAGCAGAGGGCTGCACCCTGGGCCACCCCTGCCTTTAAGGGAGTCTATTCACTGAGCATCTACTGTCTTTCTTGCATGCAAAGGAGGTAGGCTATAAATAGTCCCGAGCTTTCAAACTGCTGTGTGCAGCCAAGCTAGGTGTCTTGGACAGCCATTTAAAAGCCAGTGGGTCCAGGAACTGGTATCAGGGAAGCTCTCGCAAAACTCAGCTTCCCATTGCTGCCTGTGTCACCCAGCTGGGCCGGTGTCAATCTCGAAGTCTTTTCTCCCAGAGTGTGCATGTTTTCCCCAGAAGACACAGAATGAAAGCTTGTATGCTGCTAGTTTGTATCAGGAGAGTGTTGATTCTCCCAGTAGAAATGTAAAAGCCTGGTACCTATTACGAGAGAAAAGTCATCATATATGAGTGGCCCTCAACTGTACACATAAGTTTCCATTCCTTTTCTGAGAATATGCAAGACCAAATTTAGTTCCTCTCTACCAGTATCAGGGAACAAATTTGGTTTCTTAGATAGGTTTGTATCAAAGAAGGTCTTGTAAATCTTCACAACAGCCAATTCAAAAAAAGTTTAACTACTTTAAAAAAAATCCTAGCAGCTTTCCCATCTCATCTCCACACTAACTAAGCTTATGGCTTTGAAACCAATTCTGACATATTTGTCTCATTACATAACTCATTTAATTAACATAACCATATGCCAGGAAGTGATAGCAACCGTCCGGCAGAAAGATTTTTCTATTCCAATCTTTTGCCATACTGCAGCTCCTGCTACACATGCAGGTAATGCGTGATCCATACAATCGGGCCTCCTGCCATGCAACACATGCATGACAAGAGGAGCAATAGTGGGATTGCAGATTAGATCCCATCACACCTTATTGCTAGTGCAAGGCAGAGCCTAATCCTGGGTCCCTCTGCACCAGCAAAAAACAAGCTCCTGTGTCGAGCCCCCTCAGCTGTCCTGAGCTGCGAGCTGCAGGGATGCTCCATGTATCCCTGCAGCAGCGGGAAACACCTGGGGCTGAAAGATTTTAGCTGCACCCTCGTGGCTGCCAGGACCCAGTTGGGTCCCGGCACCAAGAGGTGCTCTGCAAAGATGTGACATGTACAGCTGCAGGACTCTGGGCCCTGGCAGCAGTGGGGTACAGCCAGGACCTAGAGCTATCAGCCTTTGGGGCTATGAGTCCCCTTAGTTGCAGAACTCCCAGTTGGGCATAGTCTACCCCTGTGGCTGGGAGCCCCGAGAGCTGACAGGGCTCCTAGCCACAGGGGAGAACCTGCCACAGGGGAGAACTTAAACATGCAAATTAAAGCTCAATAGCAACTAGCTATCAAGTTAGTACACATTTTTGAGGTCTAACTTTATAGCTGGTTGGAGCTTTTTATGGTATGACAAGTACTTTGCACGTGTAGCTTGTCTCAAGCACAATCAACCAGTTAACTCTATGATGCCTGTAACATGTAGAGGGGGGCTGAGTATCAGGGAGATAGTTTAAGAGCATTAAGAATGTAATCTACATTGGCCTGAGCAATCCTTCAGATTCTGTATTTAAATTTATACAGAAATAATGTTAACATTATAAAATTACTAGGGGTAACATTTTCTAAAACACCATGAACCGCTGACTTCTAGTGAGACCTACGTTCCTGATGGCCTCAGCCTCTTTTGACAATGAAACTTGGGAGTCATGAGTTTTTACCTTAGAGCAAGTCTTAAATTGTCCACTTCAATATGCATAAAAATATCTGCATGTATCCTATTTCTCTAGTATTTTGAAAACTAAAAACTGGGGTGACATGGACATTATTAACGAAGTGGTAGAGGAAAGCATTCCGCCAACACAAAGTTAGCTGCTGAACTGAATGACTGGAGAACTCAATGACAAAGTTTGGTTCTAGTTCAGTTTTATTTTTGAAGAGTTAAATTGAGTGTGCTGCTGGTGACAGGTGCCATATTCATTGCACTGTACAGTGAAGCATAAGGTAACAAATTCTAAGATATTTTTGCCACAATAACAGCCTAGAACAGGGGTTACCAACCTTTAGCTGTCACTGGCTGTCCTTTGCAACTCAGCCTCTACCATGGGCCACAAGTCTCTGCCTTCTGGACTGCTCAGTTGCCTGTGCTTACTCTTACCATTGATCCCTCTCTCCTCTGCACTGAGGGTAAGTGCAAGCCAGGCAGAGCAGCAGGTTCTACAGTGGAGGGGAGCACTACAAATGGCATGATGCAGCTCTGTGCTATTGAACCCCTATGCTGGACCAGGCCTTGGCAAGGTGGATCCAGCTCATGGGCCATAGGTTGCTGACCCCTGGCCTAGAACCATAACACTTTGAAGTATGTTGTACTAAGGCTGAACTTACAGGCAACTGGAACTAGTGGGTCACCTTAGATGAACTTTGGCCCATTTCACATCCAAGTGTTACATAAATGTGGCTTCTGAACCATAAAGATTGTAATTTTCCCAATTCTGACTTTTAACAATAAAACACGAGCAAAAAGTTGGATTCAGCAGTTTAACAGAAAATAAAACATTGAAGAATCACAAATGGAAGCTGCAGAAACTATCCTGAAAAGTCTAATGAAAACAATTCCAGTTGATTTATTAAGTCTATAACATGAACTACTTTACACTAATTAACTGAATTAAACAAAATGGCAGAACAAAGAATTTATAAGAACAATCTTCCAATTCAAATTTTACAGCTGGAAAGTTAAATCATGTAGATAACTACTGTTTAATTTTAAGGGATCAATAAAACATTTAAAACTACAGCCTTGTTAGGTTCTGCTATTATAGAGAAAAGGTAGCAAACAGGACTGCCAATTTCCACAATTTTATTGTGAGTCTTTAGTGTTTGCTTTAAAACCCCAACTCCTGGATGCACTGGTTTACATGAGAATATCAGATTTTACAATAATAAGAAAAAATATGTTCTAGCCTTCAGGGGAACAGAAAAAAAACCAAACAAACTAGGAACATGAGACTTGCGTGCATCCTAAAAACTCAGAAACCAGACAGCAAATAAAAAACCCAACATTTATTATTTTTTAGAAAAATCTCCTGACAATTTGTCTGTTTCGTGATTTTGGCAGAGAAGGGTTGACTTTGTTTTTTTAACATTTGCGGTTAGAAATTCTGAGCAAAATATCTGCTTTATTCCATTTATTTATAGAGCTATAAAGTAAAATGAAAAGGCACTGATTGCTTTGCATTCTGGAAGAAAGAGTAGAGACTCAATAAAAGATTGGAGGAGGAACAACTCTCCTTTCCAGACCTGCAAAATAGGATGTTTCTAAAGAGTACTGGAGAGATAAAATGAAAGTATTGTGTTTCCTTACTGCTCCCTTGCATGGAACATAGAAGTTAAAACAGGCAACTTAGAAAATGCCTATTTTATCCAACACAGAGAGAAGTTCTCAGTCTGAGAAACATCATTTTAAATAACTGTTACTTTTCCAGCCAAGTCTTGTTGTACGTGCAATATTCTTTTGTGGTTCTTTAGCATTTTGCCAGAAAAACTTGCTAGATATACACTCTGTTATGTGGCTTTCTATTTCTGGCAATGCTGCATTAAAACATTTCTATGTGCTGGTCGATGGGGCCCTTTGGTAACACACATGCTTAATCCAATATCTAACAACCAGATCTCCCCCAAAAAGGACTTTAGGCATCCAAGTACCATTTTAGGCAAAAATCAAGTACCTATGCCAGTAGCTATCAACCTTTTTAGAGCCAGGGCACTCCTCCAAAATGTTTTTGAATGTGAAGGTTCTCACATTGGTGAGAACCACTACTTGCCTGGTTGAGAACCACTACTGCATTGCCTCAGTTTACTACAGTGGTTTTCAACCAGGGTGCAACATGCACCTGCCTGTATTAGAGTTAACTATTAAATCCTAAGCAGACAGGAGAAGAGGCATAACTAATGAGTTTTGTACCCAGAGCAAAACTCTCCTGTGCCCCCGTGTGATGAGGTGAGGAAGGAGGATGGGGTCTTACTTGCCCTGGGTGTTCCTGTATTCAGCTCCTCCAGTGAAACAATGTGGTTGGACCTGCAAGGGATGCAGGAAGAGCATGGGCTCCAGCCAGACCTGGTTCCTGATTTGCCTCCATGGAAGGTGAATGTGGTAGTCCTACCTAGTGCCCCAGCTGAGAACCACTGACTGGCAGAGCAGCACGGTCTACAGTAGAGGGGAGCACTGCAGAGGGGAGGGGTAAGCTCTACCCTGACTGAGAACCACTGACCTAAGCTCTAGCAAACAATTTAGAAAAATACTGCTGAACTGCTAGGGCACCTGAGAATCCATACGTGCCCAAGTTGTTTGCCAAAAATTGACATCATCACCTAAAATGTAGGCTATGTAAGTTATCTGGGGGCCTAAACTAAGACTTTTTAGGGTTAAAAAAACTGAACATCTTTGCACCTAAATCCTTGGAGGGACCTAATCTGTGAGGTGTGTGCAGAACATCTCTCCTGCATACTGAGAGCACTGAGCTAGTACCCATGCTCAATCAAGAACACAAGAACATGGCTGAGAGGGGCAGTCACAGTGTTAGCCAAGTAGCTAAACACTTTGCCTAGAAAGTGGAAGAACTCAAACTGTGGGGGTTCAAACTGATATCTCTCACCTTCCAGAAGGGTATCCTAAGCACTGGGTTACCAACCAGTCTGGGTGAGGCGCACGCTATACACAGACTGGGCCACCGGTCAACCAAGACTGCAAGAGTGCTGGGGCCAGAAGCAGCACAAGCAGGAGGTCTGTCTCTGTTGCCAAGAGGTGAGGGCAATCTTCTGGGTCAGTTCTCTTCTCTGCTGCTGTGCTTTTTTCTGCTGTTTTAAAACTTAATGAAGAGAAACTGGGTTCCAACCTGTGGTAGCGAAGACTGGAACCCAGATCCACCCTCTTTCCTCCCCAGTCACTGAGAGAAGCGCCCTTACCTCTGGGCTCAGATTTATGCTGCATACATGTCTTGTGGCTGCTTTCTAACATGCTCAGGGTGCTCTCAACACCATTACTGGTGTTATGTTGATAGGCCAGCATGTCTTCATAGCAGCACCCCTTACCACAGTCCGACAGGGTGTAGACATGTTTTAACTTGATGTTTTCTAAAAATATGCTCCAGTTCAAAGACAAATTAATTAAGGAATGTCCTATGGCTGTGTCAGACATAAGGTTAGAACAGACAATCGAAATAGTCCTTTTTGGCCTTATAATCTAAGACTGCTTTAAAATGAGTTGAACACTAAAGTAACTCTAATTAAAATAATTGCATCTGAATATGCACATCAAGCCTAACTTTGGACCCACCCCCTTTGGTTTTAAAGACTTGATGAGTTCTGCAATTTCAAAAAGAAGAATAAGCTTAATAATAATAAGGTACTGTAACAGGGTAAAGGAAACAAATGGCATTGTGTTGGGGAGTTTTATTTGGGCATCTGAAGAGGGTGAAGACAGGGAAGGTTAAATATTAAATAGCTGACAGACCAGATAATCACAAACCTCACTAACCTCAGGTCACTAGGTCCCCTTTTAAACCTATGCTGGCTCCCCTCACCACTTTCCCCCTATTTTTAACTGCCATAACATGATACTCAGTGAGATGTAAAACACATGATGCCAAACAACGCAGCATATTGAGTAACCAATTCTGATATATTAAGTTAAAAACGTAAGCTTGCTTGGCAGGGCAGATACCTGGCACAGACGCACAGGAAGTAATGTTATTGAATATTCCTGGATAAACTCTCTGACAAATCAAAGGCCTAAAGCTAGAGCCAAGCTAAGAGCTCTTTTTAGCTCCACAAACAGAACAAACCAAGTCTCTGGAGTTGACTAGGAAAATATATCACTGCTGTCACAGAGAGATAAATGACGGAATATTCTTGGTGACTTGGTTCATCTTCAAGTAAGGCAGTTTGCAGCTTTACACAGCTTGCCTACCATTGTCATTTATCTGTTTTTCCCTAGGTAGACATTACCATTAAAAGATAAAAATATCATTGAGGATGCCCTAACTTTCAGGTTTTCACAAAAAATATGCATTTAGGTATATTCCAGGGGTGGGCAAAATGCAGCCCATGGGCCAGATTCAATCTGCCAAGTGATTCTATTCAGCCCTTGGTGGGTCCCTTGTAACAGGGTAAAGGAAACAAATGGCATTGTGTTGGGGAGTTTTATTTGGGCATCTGAAGAGGGTGAAGACAGGGAAGGTTAAATATTAAATAGCTGACAGACCAGATAATCACAAACCTCACTAACCTCAGGTCACTAGGTCCCCTTTTAAACCTATGCTGGCTCCCCTCACCACTTTCCCCCTATTTTTAACTGCCATAACATGATACTCAGTGAGATGTAAAACACATGATGCCAAACAACGCAGCATATTGAGTAACCAATTCTGATATATTAAGTTAAAAACGTAAGCTTGCTTGGCAGGGCAGATACCTGGCACAGACGCACAGGAAGTAATGTTATTGAATATTCCTGGATAAACTCTCTGACAAATCAAAGGCCTAAAGCTAGAGCCAAGCTAAGAGCTCTTTTTAGCTCCACAAACAGAACAAACCAAGTCTCTGGAGTTGACTAGGAAAATATATCACTGCTGTCACAGAGAGATAAATGACGGAATATTCTTGGTGACTTGGTTCATCTTCAAGTAAGGCAGTTTGCAGCTTTACACAGCTTGCCTACCATTGTCATTTATCTGTTTTTCCCTAGGTAGACATTACCATTAAAAGATAAAAATATCATTGAGGATGCCCTAACTTTCAGGTTTTCACAAAAAATATGCATTTAGGTATATTCCAGGGGTGGGCAAAATGCAGCCCATGGGCCAGATTCAATCTGCCAAGTGATTCTATTCAGCCCTTGGTGGGTCCCTTGGCCCTGCCCAGCCCAGGCACAGGGAGCAGCCCGAGCCATGGCGTGTGCGGCTGGTCCCACTTCCCCCAGGCATGGAGGTGCCACCTGACATGAAGCACAGCCCTCCCTGTCCCAGCATGCAGCTCTCAGGCATGCCAAAAGGTATACTCCGTGGGGCCAGATGGTGAGGCAGTGGGGCGATTTGCTCGCGGGGAGGTGCAATGCAGCACAGCAGCTGAACTCAGCTTCCTGGCAGCCCCTGCAGCAGCAGCTCCTTCTGGCTGATGCTGCTACCGTCTCCACCAGTTGCTGGACCCAGCCCTGTTGCTGGGGTACCTTAGCCCGTCCACCCCACACACACTGCCACGGGCACTGGATGAAGAGGGTGGGTGGGCAGGGTCTCCATGGAACGGACACCCGTCACAGGGATATGTGGGGAGCAGATCATGGCTCTGTCTTGGGCCCCAACCTCACACTGTCACCGGTCCATGATCCCAGCCACAGCCCTGACCCCGCCTGCATATGGATGCTGCTCCCTGCCCACCCATGGTTTCATCCCATCCACCTGCCTGAGTGTGTCCCGCCTGCGGGGGGTCCAAGGCCAGACTCCATGGAGACCCTACCCATTCCGTCTGGTACTCCTGGCAGTGGGCATGGGGTGGACACGCCTGGGGCTGCATAGGATCAATTGATATCTCCCTGCCTGGCAGTGTAAACAGCCATGATGAGGGACTGCGACTGGGTCAGCACCCCCTCGCCCCTAGCCCTCAACAGTTCACCAAAACTCCTTAAGTGGCCCTCCAGCCCAAGCAATTGCTCCCCTCTGGGATATTCTTTCCTCCTTTCTTGCATTCTTCTCTTCCTCTCCTGCAGTGTACCCAAGCATGGATTATTTTTTAAAATGTTATTACTGTTGCAAGTCCTTGCTTAAAGAATGGACTTCCTTATATCTGCTTGTTGTCATCCAAGGGTTCTGGCCAGTATCCTTTGGAAAGGTGTTCAACAGTGAGGTCTTGCAGCTGACAAAACTCAATACCAAAGGGTCATATCTTGGGTAAATCCACCTGAGGCATTCTTGTGGGATGCAGCAGTCTTGGAAGTTACTAGTTAGACAGGTGGCCTTTGAAATAGCTGAAGAATGGAATATTAAATGCTTCGTACCTCAGGACTAAATTCTTAAATTCAATCTGAAAAAGTTTAGGCAGTTAGAAGAACTCACAATATATGACTGGATAGTGTTCAAACCTGCTTTTGCTGACTAACGGGCATGCTACATAATTTTAGGCTTCCTGGTGATAGTCACATTCATCCTTAATAGAATGATTTCTGTAGTTTAACAGGGAGGTGACAGGCATGCAACACAATGATAAAGCCCTCACCCAAAAAGAAAGGAAAGAGTTTCCTTGCCAGCCAAAGATAGCAAACACATGGTTCTTGTCACTGCATTTTTTTTGTCCAAGAACAATAAAGGCTCCAACAAGAACCAGGGGGAATTAATCTTCCTTGGGTGCAGCCTCAACTCTTCATCCAATGGAATGGGAGAAAAATGCATGGAAAAACATAATGGTAATGGCCTGAGACATACTATTGTAGCAAAGACCGCTGCTATTAATATTGACTTCATGTCACCTCACCTCCCATTTCTCTAAATTATGCAAGAGTCTTCTGACACATGTAACACCCATCTCTCTCCTACTTCTCTCTCTGTGTATGTACCTTTTCCTTATATACATGGAAAAGTTATACAACTATCTCCTTTGAGACCCCCATGCGAGGACCATAAGGGCCAGGAGGCACATGTCCATTGTAATTTTAATAATACATCTGGTAAGATTCCAGAGCCAGCAGGAACCCAACATCAGTTTCTGGTACAAACTTTATCAAAGGCAGAAACAGCTCATTAACAATAGTGTTAAAGGTTACTGTAACAGGGGGCTATCTAGGGGCTGGTCTACCATTGGCCAGGCCACCTGTTTCTGGGCTAACTGCCCGCCTCACTCGCCTGACACACCTTGTTGTTTCATAATTGGTTCTCATTAGGTGGGAGGCTGACTGTTCTTGCCCCGATGCCAGGGATGCTCTCTGCAGCTCCAATCCTCCCTTACACTGCAGCCCAAGCCTCGCAGAAGGCATCCAGATGACACAGATACTCCTGGCCTACAGCCGGACCAAGTTTAGCCCTTGTTGTCAGGCCTCATACACATACATACTGCCCTCCTCTCACTAGGGCCTCTCATGCTGCACCCCCTCTCACAGGGTCTTTTTCACACATCGACAACTTATACCGCCTTGCTCCCTCCCGGAGCGGGCCCCTTCGGCCATAGGCTTTATCTAGTGCACACCTTGGGTTGCAGACATACCGTCTTTTGGGCCTCTCCCACGACCCTCACCAGGGTAGTTGCCAGCCTATTACCTGACTGGGGCCAAACTTGCCCTGGCCCTTCTCGGGGCAACTCTACACCAACTCACACATACACTGGGCACACATTCACATCCTCTGGTTTCCCCCTCACTGGGGCTCCACATCTCTACCCCTTCACTGGGGCCTACCCTTACTGGGGCTTCACATCTTCCACCCCCTCACTGGGGCTACAGGGTTTCCCTCCTTGGTGGGGGCTCAGGTGGCTGTAGCCATACCTGGCCCCAACTGCTACCCACAGTGTTGTGGGGTCTAAAGATTATTAAGGTGCCCTGACCCACCTTCCACCATGGTGGTAAGTGGTCTGGTATTTTTCTGGAGCCTCCGGCACCACTGGGAGCCCCACCAGGCCACCCACTCCTGGCAGGGTGCAGTTTTAGGTCATGCCCAGGACCAAGAGTCTCCTGCTCCTACATGAAGATGTTCCATTTAGCAGTTTAGCCAGCCAATGTTTCTGCCTGGCCTGTCAGCAGCAATCTGCCTCTGTTTATATAGGCTGCTGCAATCAAGCACCTACTGGCTGTTTGGCTCAGCCCTTAAAGTAGCAGGCACCAATAGTGCCCTGCCAGAGTTACGTTGAGGTCGAGGATTATAAGCAAAGAGATAGGATCCCTGTGCATCTCTATGAGGGACATACTTGGGCTAGGATCCAGTCTGAAGCATGCCCATGATGAGTTTGGGCTTTTAAAGAAGGTTATGTGATATTGTTGCTACCTTTTCCTCCCTGACTTTAATCTGGAAGAATAAACCTTGGAAGTTCCTTTGAATCAACTATAAGCTATTCCAAGACTGTTAGACCAAGATGCTTGGAGGGTTATAGGAAGCCTTATTGAATGGGGTGCAGAGCATATTACCAGCAAGATCCATTTGTCTCCACCAGGCAGGAAGCATACTAATCTGATTCCCAAGCGGTGGCTAAGACAGCTTCTATGGGTTCATTATAGTTTAGAGGCCCATGTCCTTCAGGGCAGCTTGTTCAGTCCTGGTTTAGGCAATGACAACATCCCTAGTATGGTTCTCATATCCCCTGCAAGGCTAGTAGGGGTGTGCAAAGCTTCGGTCACTGATATGATTCAGAGAAGATTTGGCCTGATTCAGAGACCGAATCACCGAATCCAAATCGAACTGGGAGACAAC